>NC_079194.1:288709069-288749069 GCF_029499605.1 Hyla sarda
GTCCTACCGCCATGTTAGTGGTTGCTATCTTACAGATCCCATATACTGTATGGCATAAATTGTCTTATTTATTTTATTATATATTTTTTTGCTATTTTTTTATTTATTATTTACGATTCTTTTTCTCTTCCAAAGCAAAAGTCAGCGTCCCGAAGGAAGTGCGCGGCGTGTAAGATAGTGGTTCACACCCCCTGCATCGAGCAGCTAGAGAAGGTGAGCAGATTCTAGTGTCTTATCTTTTCCCAGCAGAGTCTTTTTGCTTTTTTTTTTAGCTCAACTTGTGCTCTTCTTACAGATAAATTTCCGATGTAAGCCATCATTCCGTGAATCTGGTTCTCGTAATATACGCGAGGTAAGGGGAACACTTTATACTCTGGTTTTATATGGTGCCACAATTCCTACAAAGAGTTGTCCACCTTGAGCCGTTTACTTTAAAGGGGTTATCCAGGAAAAAACTTTTTATATATATATATATATATATATATATATATATATATATATATCAATTGGCTCCAGAAAGTTAAACAGATTTGTAAATTACTTCTATAAAAAATTTTTTTTATCCTTTTAGTACTTATGAGCTGCTGAAGTTGAGTTGTTCTTTTCTGTCTACGTGCTCTCTGATGACACCTGTCTCGGGAACTGTCCAGAGTAGAAGTAAATCCCCATAGCAAACCTCTTCTACTCTGTGCAGTTCCCGAGACAAGCAGAGATGTCAGCAGAGAGCACTGTTGCCAGACAGAAAAGAACAACTCAACTTCAGCAGCTGATAATTAATGGAAGGATTAAGATTTAAGTAATTTACAAATCCGTTTAACTTTCTGGAGCCAGTTGATTTAAAAAAAAAAAAAAAGTTTTTTTCCTGGAATACCCCTTTAAGCTGTTTAGAGGGTGTTCTACCCCGAGGACCCTAAAGATCAGCTGTAGTCTATAGAGGAACTTAGCAACGCATCATCTCTGCCATAGAAAGTGGTAATGGTAAACTCAATAAAACAGATCAGGGGATGTACATTTATGGATCCTGTATGTACCCTGAACATGAATGGAGAATTATCAAAAAAGAAAAGTAGAGATAAACCTTTCATTATGTAGGGTAAAGTGTGCAAAATTTTTTTTTTCAAATAAATAGGCTTGCATGGTGCTAGTATAACATATAAATAATGAATGAATCAATAATTATAAATTATGTGTTAAATATCTGAATATGTGGCACAGATAATGTAAAAAAAAAAAAAGGTGCTAAGTTCTTTGAATATGTCCCCCACTGTGTCAGTTTTACTGTAAAGTGCACTGCGTAAAAATAAAACACCCCGAAAAGTTGTAACATTGTGTTTGCTTTCCAATTTGTTATATATAATACTTTTTCTTGGTTTCGCTGTACATTTTATGGTTAAATAAAAGGCGTTATTACAAAGTACGATTGGTCCCGCAAAAAACAAGCCCTTATATGGTTCTGTGGATGAAAAAAATCTTTATTATGACTGTGAAGCAATCCTCACCATTCCTTTTCTGTATCATAGCCAGTGATTGTCCGTCATCATTGGGTACACCGAAGACGCCAGGCAGGGAAATGCCGGCAGTGTGGGAAGGTAAGGACCAGCAGAAGTATGTTGTTGTGTAACAATATGGGTGCGCCCCGATGCTGCGCTGCACAATTGTGCTGGTAAATTAGAGTTACAGTATTTCCGACAAAATCTGCAGGCCACTGTATGTGGCCATTGTGGTTTATCTGCGCACAGCAGCCACGATGTGGAATCTTACTTTAAAGGGTATGTTCACATGTAGCGTGTATTCTACACGCAAGGATATTTGCAGCATGTGATGAGCAAGTTTCTCTGCATAAAATCTGCGCCCAATGCTATGGATTGTATGCTTCAGGTTTTATGCTGTGTCTGAGGATTTAAAGAAGAATAAAGTGAATATTGAGACTGATTATACCCTGTGGATTTTATCTGCTGATTTCCTTGTGTGAAGTCCATATACTATGTGTGAACATACCCTAGAGCAGAGGTCACAAACTTGTTTTCGCAGAAGGCCACATCAGCTTTATTGTCGCTCTCAAAGGGACTCTTGCCATTTTAAGAGCCTTCAGGCCCCTCATACTGCCACAATGTTGTAATTAGGCATTTTTCTGTTCTCCCATATAGTAGTTAGACCCCCTTTGTGCTCCCACATAGTACTTAGGCCCCCTCTGTGCTCCCATGTAGTAGTTAAACCCACTCTGTGCTCCCATATAGTAGGTAGGCCCTCTCTGCACTCCCATATAGTAGTTATGCCCCCTCTGTGCTCCCATATAGTAGTTAGTCCCCCTCTGTGCTCCCATATAGTAGTTAGTCCCCCTCTGTGCTCCCATATAGTAATTAGGCCCCCTCTGTGCTCCCATATAGTAGTTAGGCCCCCTCTGTGCTCCAAAATAGTAGTTAGTGCCCCTCTGTGCTCCCATATAGTAATTAGGCCCCCTCTGTGCTCCTATATAGTAGTTAGGCCCCCTCTGTGCTCCCATTTAGTAGTTAGGCCCTCTCTGCACTCCCATATAGTAGTTAGGCCCCCTCTGTGCTTCCATTTAGTAGTTAGGCCCCCTCTGTGCTCCCATATAGTAGTTAGGCCCCCTCTGTGCTCCAAAATAGTAGTTAGTGCCCCTCTGTGCTCCCATATAGTAATTAGGCCCCCTCTGTGCTCCTATATAGTAGTTAGGCCCCCTCTGTGCTCCCATTTAGTAGTTAGGCCCTCTCTGCACTCCCATATAGTAGTTATGCCCCCTCTGTGCTCCCATATAGTAGTTAGGCCCACCTCTGTGCTCCCATTCAGTAGTTAGCCCCCCTCTGTGCTCCCATATAGTAATTAGGCCCCCTCTGTGTTCCCATTTAGTAGTTAGGCCCCCTCTGTGCTCCCATATAGTAGTTAGATCCCCTCTGTGCTCCTATATAGTAGTTAGACCTCCTTTGTGCTCCCATTTAGTAGTAAGGCCCCCTCTGTGCTCCCATATAGTAGTTAGATCTCCTCTGTGCTCTCATGTAGTAGTTAGACCAACTTTGTGCTCCCATATAGTAGTTAGGGCCCCTCTGTGCTCCCATATTGTAGTTAGGCTCCCTCTGTGCTCTCTTATAGTGGTTAGGCCCCCTCTGTGCTCCCATATAGTAGTTAGGCCCCCTCTGTGCTCCCATATAGTAGTTAGGCCCCCTCTGTGCTCCCATATAGTAGTTAGGCCCCCTCTGTGCTCCCATATAGTAGTTAGTCCCCCTCTGTGCTTCTATATAGTAGTTAGGCCCCCTCTGTGCTCCTATATAGTAGTTAGGCCCCCTCTGTGCTCCCATTTAGTAGTTAGGCCCCCTCTGTGCGCCCATGTAGTAGGCACCCTCTGTGCTCCCATATAGTAGTTAGATCCCCTCTGTGCTCTCATGTAGTAGTTAGACCCCCTTTGTGCTCCCATATAGTTGTTAGGCCCCCTCTGTGCTCCCATATTGTAGTTAGGCTACCTTATAGTGGTTAGGCCCCACTCTGTGCTCCCATATAGTAGTTAGGCCCCCTCTGTGCTCCCATATAGTAGTTCGGCCCCCTCTGTGCTCCCATATAGTATTTAGAAAATCAAACCCCAGCATCACCAATGCTGATGCTAACTTTAAAGTGTTTATGCCAAAACGCGTCCTGTACCCTGTCATGTGAATAAAGTCTTCCTAAGCTAGCATAGGAAAGTTTTATACCGAAAAGTATCCTGTACCCTGTTAACTTTTATGTAAAATTTTATGAAGTTTGCATCAGCATTGGTGGGAGCCGGGATTTGATATTCTTTTGCATTGGCTTTAACGCCACCACATGCACCACCACCGTAAGCAGCAGTGTTTACATATATTCCCAGGATAGTATTAAGGCCCCTAGTAGTTACGTGTGTTTACACTGCCCCCATGTAGTAGTTAGGTCCCCCACATTATTCCCATGTAGTAAGGACCCCCATTGTAGTAGTTAGGATCCCCACACTGCCCCTATATACCGCTCTAGTCCAAGATAAAGAAGTGATGTCCAGTTAAGTTGCAAAATTATTCTTCGGCTGACGACTATTAAAGGTGTTTGGACACCTCTACCAGCAAAGACATTCGGACATTGGCCATCACATGTAGAAATCCCGGCCTAAGCCTGATTTGGTATAATGTGTTTCCTGCACTCGTCTGCTCAATGAACCAGATTGATACTGATGAAGGTGATAAGAGCAGATAATATGCCTGTGATGTATTGTTGGTTTCCTGATTCGTAGGGAAAGCGTTGAGCAGGTGTGATCTGTTCTCACCACTTCCTCCTACACATGGCATTTCATTAGTGTGATGAGAGAATCACATTGGTCCCTGTGGTGTGTCATCCTTAGTACTGGAGACATGTGAAATTTTGTATAGCTAAAGGCTGGTTAAAAAAATGCCCTCACCTTGACAATTGACGATTAACGTTGTTATTTTCTTAAAGGGGTACTCCACCCCTAGACATCTTATCCCCTATCCTTTGGACATCTAATCGCGAGTGTCCCGCCACTGGGGACCCCCACTATCTCGGCTGTGGCACCCCAAACATCCGGTGCATGTAGCGAACTGCACTCCATGCCAGATGACTGGCAAAGCGGGGCGTAGACTCATGATGTCACAACCACGCCCCCTCGTGATGTCACTGCCATGCCCCTCAATGCAAGTCTATATGAGGGCAGTGGTGATGTCAAGAGCCTCTGGCACTGCACCCCTCGTGCTAAACGAAGGGCAGGTGCAGCAGGGAGATGGTGGGGATAGGGGATAAGGGATAAGATGTCTAGGGGTGGAGTACCCCCTTTAAGTGTTAAAATATGCCTGTGTGCAATTATAGGGCTAATGCAATACATTTGGAAGTTTTCAGACCCTTCCCCCTTTTTTTTAATGGAAACCAGGCACTGCCCATCTCCTGCCCAATACCATCCTTACTGTGATGATGGTGGGGGCAGCATCATGTCTGGAGGATACCAGGCACTGCCCATCACCTGCCCAATACCATCCCTACAGTGATCATGGTGGGGGCAGCATCATGTCTGGAGGAAACCAGGCACTGCCCATCACCTGCCCAATACCATCCCTACAGTGATCATGGTGGGGGCAGCATCATGTCTGGAGGAAACCAGGTACTGACCATCACCTGCCCAATACCATCCCTACAGTGATCATGGTGGGGGCAGCATCATGTCTGGGGGAAACCAGGCACTGCCCATCACCTGCCCAATACCATCCCTACAGTGATCATGGTGGGGGCAGCATCATGTCTGGGGGAAACCAGGCACTGCCCATCACCTGCCCAATACCATCCCTACAGTGATCATGGTGGGGGTAGCATCATGTCTGGGGGGAAACCAGGCACTGCCCATCACCTGCCCCAATACCATCTCTACAGTGATCATGGTGGGGGCAGCATCATGTCTGGAGGAAACCAGGCACTGCCCATCACTTGCCCAATACCATCCCTACAGTGATCATGGTGGGGGCAGCATCATGTCTGGAGGAAACCAGGCACTGCCCATCACCTGCCCAATACCATCCCTACAGTGATCATGGTGGGGGCAGCATCATGTCTGGAGGAAACCAGGCACTGCCCATCACCTGCCCAATACCATCCCTACAGTGATCATGGTGGGGGCAGCATCATGTCTGGAGGAAACCAGGCACTGCCCATCACCTGCCCAATACCATCCCTACAGTGATCATGGTGGGGGCAGCATCATGTCTGGAGGAAACCAGGCACTGACTATCACCTGCCCAATACCATCCCTACAGTGATCATGGTGGGGGCAGCATCATGTCTGGAGGAAACCAGGCACTGCCCATCACCTGCCCAATACCATCCCTACAGTGATCATGGTGGGGGCAGCATCATGTCTGGAGGAAACCAGGCACTACCCATCACCTGCCCAATACCATCCCTACAGTGATCATGGTGGGGGCAGCATCATGTCTGGAGGAAACCAGGTACTGCCCATCACCTGCCCAATACCATCCCTACAGTGATCATGGTGGAGGCAGCATCATGTCTGGAGGAAACCAGGATCTGCCCATCACCTGCCCAATACCATCCCTACAGTGATCATGGTGGGGGCAGCATCATGTCTGGAGGAAACCAGGCACTGCCCATCACCTGCCCAATACCATCCCTATATTGAAGTATGGTGACCATCCAACCTGACAGAGCCTGAGAGGATCTGCAGGAGAGAACGGCAGAAAATCCCCAAATCCAGGTATGTAAACCTTATGTCCCTGATCCCCAAGAAGACTGGAGGCTGTGATCACTGCCAAAGGGGCTTCAACGAAGTCCTGAGTAAAGGGTCTGAATACTCTGTTATTCTAGTTATTCCTTTTAAATATATTTGCCCAAATTAAAAATAAATAATCTGTTTCAGCCTTGTTATTATGGGGGATTTTGATGATTTTTAGCACAAGGCTGCAACATAAAAAAGTGTGAAACAATCAAAGGGTCTGAAGACTTTACAAACCCGCTGTACATTGTCTTACTTACACTTTTCCAACCACAGATGCCGACTGAGACACCTAGGTCTTTTATATATCTTGTAGACTGTGTTTGATTTATTTACCTAGGTTTTTTGTTGTCTTGTAGACTACGTTGGTTTGATTATTAATTTTATTTATCTTTAATTTATATATATATATATATATATATATATATATATTTTTTTTTATTGCCTTATGGTTCATAGATTTTTCGTTTGCTTTTTTCAGGGGTTTCAGCAAAAGTTTGCCTTTCACAGCAAAGAGATTGTTGCCATCAGCTGCTCATGGTGCAAACTGGCGGTAAGTTTTTTTTTTTGTTGTGTCTATCTACTTCATGTGTCCCTGATCTGTCCCGGTAGTTCTATACATCTAGCTACTGTAGATTTAAATTTTTTAGCAAAACACATGCAAAAATTTTCTACATTATTGTCGCCAAGTCACTGACCTTCTCAGTTACAGGGGTTATCCGGGAATAGGAAAACAGAGCAAATTTCTTCCAAAAGCAGCGCCACATCTGTCCCCAGGTCTTGTGTGCTATTACAACTTGACTCCATTCACGTCAATAGAGCAGAGTTGCAATACCACACACAACCTGGGGACAGAAGTGGCGCTGTTTTTGGAAAAAATCTGCTCTGTTTTTCTAATTCTGGATAACGCCTTTAATAAATTCTCCCTAATTCTTTTATGGCAATTCAGTAGAGTGCTATAGAAACTACTTTTCAGTTCAACTTAAAGGGATACTCCAGTGGAAAACAATGTTTTTTTTTTTTTTTAAATCAACTGGTGCCAGAAAGTTAAACAGATTTGTAAATTACTTCTATTTAAAAAATGTAATCCTTCCAGTTTTTATCAGCTGCTGTATGCTCCACAGGAAGTTCTTTTCTTTTTGATTTTCTTTTTAATCTGACCACAGTGCTCTCTGCTGACACCTCTGTCTAGTTTAGGAACTGTCCAGAGCAGGAGAGGTTTGCTGTGGGAATTTGCTTGTACTCTGGATAGTTCCTAAAATGGACAGAGGTGTCAGCGGAGAGCACTGTGGTCAGACAGAAAGGAAATTCAAAAATAAAAGAACTTCCTGTGGAGCATACAGCAGCTGATAAGTCCTGGAAGGATTAAGATTTTTAAATAGAAGTCATTTACAAATCTGGTTAACTTTCTGGCACTAGTTGATTTAAAAAAATATATATTTTATATTTTCCACCCCTGAGTACCCCTTTATAAAAAATAAAAAAAATCCAATAAATTCCCCCTAGTGGTCAAAATGTTATGTCCAATCTGGATTTGGAACTGTGTATTAGGAAAGTGGAGCTCGAAGCTCTGTAGCTTTTCTTGCACTAAGGCTATGTTCACACCGCAGAATATTTGCAGCATGTCCCTCTCCATAGACGGCAATGCGTTTCTGAGCCTATTCCATTGACATGTCAACTTTGTCTGCGGAGGCTGGAATCGGGATGTCCGCAGTAGATATTTCCGCCGTAGATATTTCCGCCGTGTGTACGGTGCAGCAATATCCCATTGAAGACAATAGGACTCTGCTGTGCCGGAATTTCCAAGTTGAATTTTTTTTAACGAATTTTGCAATGTGAACATAGGCTAAAGTAATAGTCTCCAAACTGTGGACCTCCAGCTGTTGCAAAACTAAAACTCCCAGCATGCCCGTTGGCTGTCCGGGCATGCTGGGAGTTTTAGTTTTGCAACAGCTGGAGGTCCACAGTTTGGAGAACACTGCTCTAAAGTTTGAGAGCTGATATCGCCCTCTTCTGGCTAAGTATTGTAATACAATACAGTAATTGTAAGCCTTATTCTTCATCCAAAAGAAAACACTTAAAGGGGTTATCCAGGAAAAAAAACTTTTTATATATATATATCAACTGGCTCCAGAAAGTTAAACAGATTTGTAAAAAAAACTTCTATTAAAAAAATCTTCATCCTTTCAGTACTTATGAGCTTCTGAAGTTTAGTTGTTCTTTTCTGTCTAAGTGCTCTCTGATGACACGTGTCTCGGGAACCACCCAGTTTAGACGCAAATCCCCATAGCAAACCTCTTCTACTCTGTGCAGTTCCCGAGACAAGCAGAGATGTCAGCAGAGAGCACTGTTGCCAGACAGAAAACAGCAACTCAACTTCAGCAGCTGATAATTATTGAAAGGATTAAGATTTTTTTAATAGAAGTAATTTACAAATCTGTTTAACTTTTTGGAGCCAGTTGATATATATATATATAAATAAAAGTTTTTTTCCTGGAATACCCCTTTAAAAAGACAAACTCACATCTTGCCAGTCATCTGCAATAGGGAGAATTCTTCCAGTCTATAGCTACTAATCCTGATGCCTAATGTTTTCTATTACCATTCAGTTCTGCTGACCATGCGTTTTCTCTCGCCCTCCAGTACCACAACAAAATCTCCTGCTTCATGCTTCACCACATAGAGGAGCCCTGTTCTTTAGGGGCTCACGCTGCCGTCATCGTTCCCCCAACGTGGATAGTCCGAGTGCGCCGGCCACAGGTACATGACCCTATACTCCTCCTTCCTCATAATCCCTTCTTGACTTTCTTACGTTGTTTCCTTAAATTCCTTGCAGAGTTCCATCAAGTCAAGCAAGAAAAAGAAGAGACCGTCCTTCAAGAGGAAGCCTAGCAAGAAGGGAGCTGAGGTGGGTATATGTAAATAAGTGTGTATATATATATACATTATATACATTTATAATCATGGCCGTAAATGTTGGCACCCCTGAAACTTTTCAAGAAAATGAAGAATTTCTCACAGGAAAGGATTGCAGTAACACCTGTTTTGCTATACACATGTTTATTCCCTTTGTGTGTATTGGAACTAAACCAAAAAAGGGAGGAAAAAAAAGCAAATTGGACCTAATGTCACCAAACTCCAAAAATGGGCTGGACAAAATTATTGGCACACTTTCAAAATTGTGGAAAAATAAGTTTGTTTCAATCATGTGATGCTCCTTTAAAGTCACCTGGGGCAAGTAACAGGTGTGGGCCATATAAAAATCACACCTGAAAGCAGATAAAAAAGGAGAGAAGTTCACTAAGTCTTTGCATTGTGTGTCTGTGTGTGCCACACTAAGCATGGACAACAGAAAGAGGAGAAGAGAACTGTCTGAGGACTTGAGAACCACAATTGTGGAAAAATATTTGCCTTTGTCCACAGTGCGCAACATTATCAAGAAGTTTACAACCCATGGCACTGTAGTTAATGTCTCTGGGAGTGGACGGAAGATAAAAATTGATGAAAGGTGTCAACGCAGGATAGTCCGGATGGTGGATAAGCAGCCCCAAACAAGTTCCAAAGATATTCAAGCTGTCCTGCAGGCTCAGGGAGCATCAGTGTCAGCGCAAACTGTCAACATTTAAATGAAATAAAACACTATGGCAGGAGACCGAGGAGGACCTCACTGCTGATACAGAGACATAAAAAAGCATTCTACTATTTACTGAAAACGGAATGAGGCCTACAAAGAAAAGAACACAGTACCTACAGTGAAATATGGTGGAGGTTCAATGCTGTTTTGGGGTTGTTTTGCTGCCTCTGAATGTGTACAAGACATCATGAAATCTGAGGATTATCAACGGATTTTAGGTCACACTGTACAGACTATTGTCAGAAAGCTGGGTTTGCGTCCGAGATCTTGGGTCTTCCAGCAGGACAATGACCCCAAACATATATCAAAAAGCCCCCAGAAATGGATGGTAACAAAGCGCTGGAGAGTTCTGAAGTGGCAGCAATGAGTCCAGATCTAAATCCCATTGATCACCTGTGGAGAGATCTTAAAATTGCTGTTGGGAAAAGGCGCCTTCCAATAAGAGAGACCTGGAGCAGTTTGCAAAGGAAGAGTGGTCCAACATTCCGGCTGAGAGGTATAAGAAGCTTATTGATGGTTATAGGAAGTCACTGATTTCTGTTATTTTTTTCCCAAAGGGTGTGCAACCAATTATTAAGTTAAGGGTGCCAATAATTTTGTCCAGCCCATTTTTGGAGTTTGGTGACATTATGTCCAATTTGCTTTTTTTCCTCCTTTTTTGGTTTAGTTCCAATACACATAAAGGGAATAAACATGTGAATAGCAAAACCTGTGTTACTGCAATCCTTTCCTGTGAGAAAAATTTCAGGGATGCAAACATTTACGCCCATGACTGTGTGTGTGTGTGTGTGTGTGTGTGTGTGTGTGTGTATATATATATATATATATATATATATATATATATGTTTAACCTCTCTGTCTCTTAGGAGCCCAGGATGCGGCCCTTCATCATCAGACCTGCTCCGTGTCCTCTCATGAAACCTGTGCTGGTGTTTGTTAACCCAAAAAGTGGAGGAAATCAAGTAAGGAGCCTTCCCTCAGAGGTTCCCAACCAGTGTGCCTCCAGCTGTTACACAACTACAACTCCCAGAATGCTGTGAGTTGTAGTTGTGCAACAGCTGGAGGCACACTGGTTGGTAAACACTGCCGTACCCTATTGCCCCTACCTCTTCTGTCTTATTGCTTTCACGACTCTTTCTTCTCCTTGGTTCTTCTCACATTTTATTTAATTGCTAAAAGTGTATAAAAATAAATGGCCATTACCTGCAGTTAGCTTCTACATCTAAAAACCTCCACTGATTTATATAGATAGGCGTATGCCAGGTGATGGTTCTGCAGGGGATATTGCCAAGTCCCCCAAAAGGATTAGACCTGATGGCTTGAGATCAAAGCAGCTGACACTCTATGAGATCAGGATATATAGTAGTTTTGCACTCCCCTCCAGCTCTATCTGTATTCTGCTGCTTCTATCTCTATGGGATCAGTGTATATAATATATATATATATATATATATATATATATATATATATATATATATATATATAAAATAGTTATACACCTCCCCTCCAACTTTATCTGTGTACTGCTACTATTGGGATCAGTATGTATAGTTGTTATGCACCTCCCCTCCAGCTCTATCTGTATACTGCGGCTGCTATCTTTATGGGATCAGGATATGCAGTAGTTTTACACCTCTCCTCCAGCTCTATCTGTATACTGCTGCTATCTCTATGGGATCAGTATATATAGTAGTTATAATCCTCCCCTGAAGCTGTGTTCGCATATTGTGTTTCTTGCTGCTTGTTTTCTGTTTTTGCTGTAATTTTCCCCAAATCATGTAAAAAAAGAAAATAATGTACAAAATATGGTAAAATATTTTTATTACAAATGTGAAAAATCTGTGCACACAAAAATCGCTGCTAAAAATTCAAAGTGTGACAATATTCTATAAAAAATAGCACGTTGAGTAAGAAAACCCATTAAAACCTATTAAAATGTGAATTGGCCACATCCACCTATGAGTCTGAGTTCACTTGACCTCCAGCACCATCGGCCTGATCAGATGACCAGGTGCAGTGATTAGACACCCCACCCAAAGCCAGAGGATTTATGGGAAATATAGGCTGCATTAAAGAACTTACAACATTGTGCATTTGTAAACTAAAATGGGCTTACCCCCATCCCATTCCACATCAGCAAAAAGAGGTAAGCAAAAGGCATATACAAGAACTTCTACATTATTCTTTAATAATAGCCTTTTCTGCACTGTATAAGCCAAAACAAAAAAAAGCATCCAAAGCAAAAGTCGCAATGAAAAGTCGCTAAACAGCTACTGCGACAATTTCATGTGACAAATCAACACCACAAAAACAGGCTAAAACCAAGCTGTAGGGGCCGGTCCAGGCTGGAGGGGGCGGTCCAAGCTATAGGCTGGTCATCCAGGCTGGAGAGAGGTCTCCAGGCTGTAGGGGGTGGTCCAGGCTGTGTGGGGGGGTCGTCCAGGCTGTAGGGGTGTTCCAGGCTGTGTGGGGGGGGGGAGGGTAGTCCAGGCTGTAGGGGGTGGTCCAGGTTGTAGGGGGTGGTCCAGGCTGTGTGGGGGGTGGTCCAGGCTGTAGGGGGTGGTCCAGGCTGTAGGGGGTGGTCCAGGCTGTAGGGGGTGGTCCAGGCTGTGTGGGGGGGGTGTCCAAGCTGAAGGGGGGCGTCCAAGCTGAAGGGGGTCATCCAGGCTGTAGGGGGGGGGGGGGTCCAAGCTGAAGGGGGTCGTCCAGGCTGTAGGGGGGGGAGGGTGTCCAAGCTGAAGGGGGTCGTCCAGGCTGTAGGAGATTTCCAAGCTGAAGGGGGTCGTCCAGGCTGTAGGGGGGGGGGGAGGGTGTCCAAGCTGAAGGGGGTCGTCCAGGCTGTAGGAGATTTCCAAGCTGAAGGGGGTCGTCCAGGCTGTAGGGGGGGGGGGGTCGTCCAGGCTGTAGGGGGGGAGGGGTAGTCCAGGCTGTAGGGGGGGGGTCGTCCAGGCTGTAGGGGGGGTCGTTCAGGCTGTCGGCGGGGTGTTTAGGCGGTAGGGGGGGGGGTTGTCCAGGCTGTAGGGGGGTGTCCAGGTTGTAGGTGGTTGTCCAGGTTGTAGGGGGTGTCCAGGTTGTAGGGGGGGTGTCCAGGCTGTGGGGGGGTGTCCAGGCTGTGGGGGGGGTGTCCAGGCTGTAGGTGGTTGTCCAGGCTGTAGGTGGTTGTCCAGGCTGTAGGTGGTTGTCCAGGCTGTAGGGGGTGTCCAGGCTATAGGGGTCGTCCAGGCTGTTGGCGGGGTGTTTAGGCGGTAGGGGGTTGTCCAGGCTGTGGGGGGTGTCCAGGCTGTGGGGGGGGTGTCCAGGCTGTAGGTGGTTGTCCAGGCTGTAGGTGGTTGTCCAGGCTGTAGGGGGTGTCCAGGCTATAGGGGTCGTCCAGGCTGTTGGCGGGGTGTTTAGGCGGTAGGGGGTTGTCCAGGCGGTAGGGGGTTGTCCAGGCTGTGGGGGGTGTCCAGGCTGTAGGGGGTGTCCAGGCTGTGGGGGGTGTCCAGGCTGTAGGGGTCGTCCAGGCTGTTGGCGGGGTGTTTAGGCGGTAGGGGGTTGTCCAGGCTGTGGGGGGTGTCCAGGCTGTAGGGGGTTGTCCGGGCATCTTTACAGTCGTGCTGAACATTGCGTGATGTGGGGCGTACACTGTCTGCAGTCTGATGAATTTCATGTCTCTTCCTATTAGGGTGTGAAGATCCTTCAGTCGTTCATGTGGTATCTGAATCCGCGGCAAGTGTTTGACCTCAGTCAGGATGGTCCAAAGGAAGCGTGAGTATTCTGATTATTTTTTTTTTTTTTTAACATTCATTTTATTAATTGTTGTCGTTCCGAAGGGTAAAACCTCACACATGGTGGAGTTGCAGTGGATTAAAAACCCATTATGTTCCCTGTTTTTCATTCTCCGCTGCATCATCCATAGGTCCGTCACCTTACCCCACTGTAGCCAACAGGAAACCAGATGAGACAAATCCAGCTTTTTGCATCTGGTGTTCTCATCCAGGGTGGCTCCGGTTCACTATAAACCTTGCATATAACCTTCTTAAAAAAACTAAAGTAGCTGGATCGCTGGACATATATAAAGCTCGCAGGTGAAACAGCGCCAATCTTGTCCTTAGTTTGTCCATGGTATTGCAGCTCCGTTTCACTAAAGTGAATTGAGCTGCCATGTAATACCACACACAACCTGAGGACAGGTGGGGTGCTGTTTTTGGAAGCCTTTTTATATGGGCCAGTTTTCGGCTCAATGCGCGTTTTTTCTGTTTTTCTGTATTTCCTAGTGTTTCCAGCTGCTACGAAACAACTGCTGGACAGCCTTTGGATGTCTGGGCATGCTGGGAGTTGTAGTTTTGCAACAGCTGGAGGCACCCTGGTTGGGAAACACTGGTTTAAATCAGGGTCTATAGAGATGGGCAGCCTTTTTGGTGAATTGGAAGAGATTTAGTATAAAGTTATTTATTGAAAGTGGATGCTCAGACCCGGCAGTGTTTTTCAACCAGTGTGCCTCCAGCTGTTGCAAAACTACAACTCCCTGCATGATGGTCTATATAGTATAGTCCAATGTTTCCCAACCAGGGGTGCCTCCAGCTGTTGCAAAACTACAACTCCCAACATGCCCGGACAGCCTCTGGCTGTCCGGGCATGCTGGGAATTGTAGTTTTGCAACAGCTGAAGGCACACTGGTTGGGAAACACTGACTCACTGTAAACCCATTGTAAGGACATAATAGAAGCGCTCCAGTTTTCCTAGCAGTGAAACCGATCCGGCGCTATTTATGTGGAACAGTTTGCTCACCGAACACCTCATGGTTACATAACAAACCGCTCACCCCATGACAACATCTCCGCGCGGAGTGTGATTTACACCTCCAACTATAGAAATAGTCAGTGCTCACTTTACTGGAGAAATAATGTATGAATCAGAGCCCTGGGGCCTGGAACCTGTAAACCCCCGGCGTATGTGCGCCACTTCTGTACAAAGGTGTATAACCCATCAGGATCTTAAAATATACCGAAATGGGGCTCCTATGCCTGTCTGGGATCCATATTATTATTATTATTATTATTATTATTGAAATGGGGCTCATCTGCCTGTCTGGGATCCATAACATTGTTATTATTATTTATTATTATTATTATTATTGAAATGGAGCTCATCTGCCTGTCTGGGATCCATATTATTATTATTATTGAAATGGGGCACATCTGCCTGTCTGGGATCCATATTATTATTATTATTGAAATGGGGCTCATCTGCCTGTCTGGGATCCATAACATTGTTATTATTATTTATTATTATTATTATTATTATTATTGAAATGGGGCTCATCTGCCTGTCTGGGATCCATATTATTATTATTATTATTGAAATGGGGCACATCTGTCTGTCTGGGATCCATAACATTGTTATTATTATTTATTATTATTATTATTATTATTATTATTATTATTGAAATGGGGCTCATCTGCCAGTCTGGGATCCATATTATTATTATTATTAATAATATTATTATAATTATATTATTATTATTGAAATGGGACACATCTGCCTGTCTGGGATCCATAACATTGTTATTATTATTTATTATTATTATTATTATTATTATTATTATTATTGAAATGGGGCTCATCTGCCGGTCTGGGATCCATAACTATTATTATTATTATTATTATTATTATTAATAATAATAATAATAATAATAAAAAGTATTATTATTATTAATTATTGTTGTTGTTGTTATTATTGTTGTTATTATTATTGCTGTTATTATTATTATGTAATATTATTATTATTTATAATAATTATTATTATTATTATTGAAATAGGGCCGGTCTGGGATCCATAACTATTATTATTATTAATAATAATAAAAAAAAGTATTATTATTATTATTAATTATTGTTGTCGTTATTATTATTTAATATTGTTATTATTTATAATTATTATTATTAATTATTATTAATAGAGATGAGCGAACTTCCAGTAATTCGATTCGTCACGAACTTCTCGGCTCGGAGGTTGCTGACTTTATCCTGCATAAATGAGTTCAGCTTTCAGGTGCTCCGGTGGCTGGAAAAGGTGGATACAGTCCTAGGAAAGAGTCTCCAGCCACCGGAGCACCTTAAAGCTGAACTCATTTATGCAGGATAAAGTCAGCAACTGCCGAGCTGAGAAGTTCATGACGAATCAAATTACTGTAAGTTCACTCATCTCTAATTATTATTATTAATAATAATTATTATCAATTATTATTATTTAATGTTATTATTTATTATTATTATAAAAAAAAATTTAAGCAGAAATAAATCTCTTATGTAGCCTTTTTTATTTATTTTTTTAGAACTTTTGCACAAAGAAAAAATTGCTAAATAAAAAAATAAAATAAATACATTAAATAAAAAATAAAATAAATAATTTACATAAATAAGTAAATAAATTACAAAAATAAATAAACAAATAATACTTCCCCCCCCCCCCCCCATATTTTGAGAACCATCACATTGTTTTGTAGTTTTCCAATAGTGGACATGGTACCACGTGGGCACAGCTGCAGGGACCCACTTTGAAACTCCCAATGAAATCAATGGGAGCTTAATGACAGGACCCTGTGGTGCTGACCGCAGTTTAGAGAGAACTGCAGCTCTGAGGGACTTGGTGGTTGCTGGTCTGCACAGCCCCAATAGGCCCATTCAGGTGCGCGTAAATAATTCCGCTTGGAAACTCCGATGCAGCAGAGTCCCATTATTTTCAATGGGATTCTGCTGCACCGTATCAGCTACGGAATTTCCACGGCAGAAATTCAAATTCTGAAAAAAAAAAAGTTAATGAACATGTTCTATGGAGACGGCTCATGTCAGTTCCTGCTGCAAGAAAGCAGTTGTTGTTGTTGTTTTATGAATTTTTTTTAAAGGGTTACTCCGGTGGGAAAAAAAAATATATATATTTTCAAATGAACTGGTGTCAGAAAGTTACACTTCTATATAAAAATCTTAATCCTTCCAGTACTTATCAGCTGCTGTATGCTCCAGATTAAGTTGTTTAGTTCTTTTCAGTCTGACCTCTGTGCTCTCTGCTGACACCTCTGTCCATGTCAGGAACTGTCCGGAGCAGGAGTGGTTTGCTATGGGGATTTACTCCTACTCCGGACAATTCCTGACATGGACAGAGGTGTCAGCAGAGAGCACTGTGGTCAGACTGGAAAGAATTACACAATGTCCTCTGTAGTATACAGCAGCTGATAAGTACTGGAAGGATTAAGATTTTTATTTAGAAGTAATTTACAAATCTGTATAATTTTGAATTGAAAAAAACTCTTTAACCCTTTAACTTCTATGTTTTTAATATGATTATTGTTGCCTCCTCCTCCATGTACAGTACACTCACATAAGTCTTCTCTCCGACAGGTTAGAGATGTATCGGAAAGTTCCGTCGTTGCGCATCCTGGCGTGCGGAGGTGATGGCACTGTGAGTCTTGTGTCTCTCTCTGACTACTGTGGATTGTGCAGGGACGCCGTGTACCCGCGGCTTGTGTTGTTTTCTTTCCTCACAATACATCTGTGTCTTTCTAGCTGATAAATATAGAGATATCTCTCCAGCCAGAACAAATAAATAAGACTGAAGAGCGTAACATTTGTTTTCCCCAGAACTCCGCCATCTCCGTTACCCTCAGTACAGTGGGTCACCTACTCCCTGCTGAATTCCCTGTTGATAAGGAAAAAAAAAAAAGTTGCATTCATTCTATGAGAAATTGAGCCCGCGCAATTGTTAGGCCCGGCCTGATAGCTATACAGGTCGATGTCATCAGTCTCGATCTTGTCTGAGTGTTACAGTATTTTAGGGAAAAGTAAAATGTCTTAGTGATATATATATATACAGTGATCCCTCAACATACAATAGTTTCAACATACAATGGTCTTTTCTGGACCATTGTAACTTGAAACCAGACTCAACATACAATGCTATTGAATCTGCGAAACGTGTCAAGGGCTGGAAGAACCGACCAATCAGAATGGACATTCACTGGTAAAACCCCTGTATTCCTAAAGTGCATGCACTGACTGGTGTCTGGTAGCGCCCCCTACAGTACAGGGAGGTATTACATGTTCTGTACTCTTTACCTGTATTACTGAAGTGTATGCACTGACTGGTGTATGGTAGCGCCCCCTACAGTACAGGGAGGTATTACATGTTCTGTACTCTTTACCTGTATTACTGAAGCGTATGCACTGACTGATGTCTGGTATCGCCCCCCTACAGTACAGGGAGGTATTACATGTTCTGTACTCTTTACCTGTACCAGGGTTAGCTGCTCCTTTTGGACTCCAGGTGAGGGCGGCTCCATGTTACTTTTTTAGGACATTGCGTGTTCTGTGCAGGACCATGAAGAAGCTTCTTTCCTCTACATAGACCAGTGTTTCCCAAAGAGTTTGCCTCCAGCTGTTGCAAAACTACAACTCACAGCATGCCCGGACAGCCGAAGGCTGTCCGGGCATGCTGGGAGTTGTAGTTTTGCAACAGCTGGAGGCACCTTCTTTGGGAAACACTGACATAGACAGTGATTTACAGCTCCCAGCAGATCTTTATTACTTTTATATGTAAGGATTTGCTTTATCTGTATTAGTTATCTACTTATTTTTCTTTAATTCTCACTTTTTCCTATTTTCGGATGACATTTTGGTGCCTTTAGAACCAATTACCAGGTTTCCATAGAGTTCTGGTCTCAACATACAATGGTTTCAACATACAATGGTCATCCTGGAACCAATTAATATTGTAACTTGAGGGACCACTGTATATATATATCCACCAAAGAAGGTTCAGCAGCACACCAAAAAGTTGCAAACAAGGTGGTTTTAATCCCCCATGTTCGGATACGTTTCAGCAGCATGCTTGACAAAGGCAATGAGATACTGCTGAAACGTTGTATCTGAACATGGGGGATCAAAACCACCTTGTTTGCAGCTTTTTGGTGTACTGCTGATCCTCCTTTGCTGTATACATATATACAGTCTGCGCCTGGGACTGTCTAACATCAGCTTGCACCCACTTTCTACAGTTTATTTTGGCTGTGCTGCCTCGACACCTCTTTGCTGTATATATATATATATATATATCATTTTTTTTTGTGTTCTTCTGCAGGTTGGCTGGATTCTCTCTGTGTTGGATCAGCTGCACCTTTTTCCTCCACCACCTGTTGCCATCCTCCCTCTTGGCACTGGAAATGACCTGGCAAGAACACTCAATTGGGGTGGGGTAAGTTGTCTCCATAGTAACCCTCCACACTAGTCCTACAGCACCATTTGTTTTAGTCCAGCACACTGGCATTCAAGTGTTTTAGCACTCTAATTTGGTCATGTGATCACCAGTCTGACTTTCCAAATCTTCCAGTGCCTAATGGTTACAACAGGATGTCAGACTCTGACACCTCCCCTGTCGGCTCTATCTGTATACTGCTGCTGATATCTGTAAGGATTATGATATATAGTAGATATACACATCCCCTCCCAGCCCTATCTGTATACTGCTGATATCTGTGAGGATTAGGATATATTGTAAATATACACCTCCCATGTCAGCTCTATCTGTATACTGCTGCTGATATCTGTAAGGATTAAGATATATAGTAGATATACATGTCCCCTGTTAGCTCTATCTGTATACTGCTGCTGATATCTGTAAGGATTAAGATATATAGTAGATATACACCTCCCCTGTGTGCTCTCTCTGTATACTGCTATCTGTAAGGATTAGGATATATAGTATACACCTTCCCTGTCAGCTCTATCTGTATTCTGCTGCTGATATCTGTAAGAATTAGGATATATAGTAGATATACACATCCCCTCCCAGCCTTATCTGTATACTGCTGCTGATATCTGTAAGGATTAGGATATATAGTAGATATACACCTTCCCTGTGTGCTCTCTCTGTATACTGCTATCTGTAAGGATTAGGATATATAGTATACACCTTCCCCGTCAGCTCTATCTGTATACTGCTGCTGATATCTGTAAGGATTAGGATATATAGTAGATATACACATCCCTTCCCAGCCTTATCTGTATACTGCTGCTGATATCTGTAAGGATTAGGATATATAGTAGATATACACCTTCCCTGTCAGCTCTCTCTGTATACTGCTGCTGATATCTGTAAGGATTAGGATGTATAGTAGATATACACCTCCCCTGTCAGCCCTATCTGTATACTGCTGTTGCTATCTCTATAGTATCAGGACATATAGTAGTAAAATCTTCTTAAAACACCTCAGTTATGTTTATAGGTCAGATCGCTTTCTGCTTATAGCAATATTTAAAAAAAAAAAAAAAACTCACTTTGAGTAAGAAAACTCATCAGAACTGCACATAATGTGAACTGATCTCAACCCACTTATGAGACTAATGACCATGTGCAGCGATCAAACGGCCCAGCCAAAGCCAGAGGATTCATGGGAAATGTAGGCTGCATTTCAAAACCCACACCATTGTGCGTTTGGAAACCAAAATAGAGCCTATCCCAAGCCTGCCGCATAAGCTAAAACAGGTTGGCACAAGGCATACACAAGAACCTCTACATAATTACATAATTCTATAAAAATAGTCTATTCTGCTCTATAAAAGCAAATAAAAAATAAATTAAAAAAATTCCTGGAATGTTTCTTTAAAAAAGCTGATAATATGCTTCTTATGTTAACTGATATAGTACAGCACAGTCTATACTTAGGGAATAATGTAGCGGTTCTTGTGTATGCCTTGTGCTTACCTGTTTAGCTGATGTGACAGGTGTCAGAATCTGAGAGTCAGACATGTTAGATTTAAACATTCCCAATCCTATTGTTCTTTGGGAGATAAAGCCTTTACCAAAGGTGTCTGGCAGTAGCCTTCCACCCCATGCAGAGCACATGCACACCCATTTGTGTGGGACGATCAGGACAGATAGCTGTAAGGCATACAAATATTTGGCCATCATCTTTTGATCCCATATATGCGAGAATAGGCTGCAAGCCCATGTTCTTTTATGTACCGGATACTGCACTCTTCTTCATGCCACAGAGAAGAGTCATCCTACAGATCGGGCGACCTCTTACCCCTCACCAAAATAGTAGATGATGAACTATTGTAATCCTTTCACCTGCTCATTTGTCCCGTATGCACTAGGGTTACACCGATGAGCCCCTCTCCAAAATCCTGAGCCATGTAGAGGAGGGAACTGTGGTCCAGCTGGACAGGTGGAACTTGGAAGTTGAGCGAAACCTCGACGCCTGTGAGGAGGACAGAGGAGAAGGAGCTACAGATAAAGTAAGTGATGACAAAGTTGCAGGATATAAAAAAAAAAATTTTTCATATCAACTGGCTCCAGAAAGTTAAACATATTTGTAAATTACTTCTATTAAAGAAAATCCTAATCCTACCAGTACTTACCAGCTGCTGAAGTTGAGTTGTTCTTTTCTGTCTGACAACAGTGCTCTCTGCTGACATCTCTGTCTGTCTCAGGAACTGTCCAGAGTAGGAGCAAATCCCCATAGCAAACCTCTACTGCTCTGGACAGTTCCTGAGACAGACAGAGGTGTCAGCAGAGAGCACGGTTTTCAGACAGAAAAGAACAACTCAACTTCAGCAGCTGATAAGTACTGGTAGGATTAAGATTTTTTAAATTTTTTTAATAGAAGTAATTTACAAATCTGTTTAACTTTCTGGAGCCAGTTGATATGAAAAAAACTTTTTTTTTGACCGGAATAACCCTTTAAAAAGTAGCGTATAAATCCTTAAGTGATATCATTGGGTTGTAAAATCTGTTTCCTTTCCATCAGTTGCCTCTAGATGTGTTCAATAACTACTTCAGCCTGGGATTCGACGCTCGGGTCACCTTGGAATTCCACGAGTCGAGAGGTAATGTGTCTAGGACAGTGTTTCCCAACCAGGGTGCCTCCAGCTGTTGCAAAACTACAACTCCCAGCATGCCCGGACAGCCTTTGGCTGTCCGGGCATGCTGGGAGTTGTAGTTTTGCAACAGCTAGAGGCACCCTGGTTGGGAAACACTGGTCTAGGACTATGTGACTATGCTGCAATTGTGTGTAGATCATCAATTCAGTCTTTCCACCACTGGGGGGAGCTATTTTGTAAAGCCCTACAACTCTTTTTTTGTCTACTGCATAACAGACCGCTGTTTTCCCTAGAAACCCGACTTGTTTTATGGGAAATTGTAAACTGCTTACAAAGTGGTAAAACATTTTTAGTGGTACCATAACGCCTCCAGGATGTACAAAAGCTCACATAGTCCCCCATAGTGCAGGTAAGAAGTTGCTGCTTATTTGCCCATTTTAAGGGTTAAAAAAATAGCGATAATTCAACAGCATAGTATTAGAGCAAACTGGTTGGACGTATGTGACTACTGACCACCAGTACTGGGCATATGTGACTACTGACCACCAGTACTGGACATATGTGACTACTGACTACCAGTACTGGACATATGTGACTACTGATCACCAGTACTGGACATATGTGACTACTGATCACCAGTACTGGACATATGTGACTACTGATCACCAGTACTGGGCATATGTGACTACTGATCACCAGTACTGGACATATGTGACTACTGATCACCAGTACTGGGCATATGTGACTACTGATCACCAGTACTGGCCATATGTGACTACTGACCACCAGTACTGGACATATGTGACTACTGACCACCAGTACTGGACATATCTGACTACTGACCACCAGTACTGGACATATCTGACTACTGACCACCAGTACTGGACATATGTGACTACTGACCACCAGTACTGGGCATATGTGACTACTGACCACCAGTACTGGACATATGTGACTACTGATCACCAGTACTGGGCATATGTGACTACTGACCACCAGTACTGGACATATGTGACTACTGATCACCAGTACTGGACATATGTGACTACTGACCACCAGTACTGGACATATGTGACTACTGACCACCAGTACTGGACATATGTGACTACTGACCACCAGTACTGGACATATGTGACTACTGACCGCCTGTACTGGACATATGTGACTACTGACCACCAGTACTGGACATATGTGACTACTGACCACCAGTACTGGACATATGTGACTACTGACCACCAGTACTGGGCATATGTGACTACTGACCACCAGTACTGGACATATGTGACTACTGACCACCAGTACTGGACATATGTGACTACTGACCACCAGTACTGGCCATATGTGACTACTGACCACCAGTACTGGACTTATGTGACTACTGACCACCAGTACTGGACTTATGTGACTACTGACCACCAGTACTGGACTTATGTGACTACTGACCACCAGTACTGGACATATGTGACTACTGACCACCAGTACTGGACATATGGGACTACTGACCACCAGTACTCGACATATGTGACTACTGACCACCAGTACTGGACATATGTGACTACTGACCACCAGTACTGGACATATGTGACTACTGACCACCAGTACTGGACATATGTGACTACTGACCACCAGTACTGGACATATGGGACTACTGACCACCAGTACTGGACATATGTGACTACTGACCACCAGTACTGGACATATGTGACTACTTACCGCCAGTACTGGACATATGTGACTACTGACCGCCAGTACTGGACATATGTGACTACTGACCGCCTGTACTGGACATATGTGACTACTGACCGCCTGTACTGGACATATGTGACTACTGACCACCAGTACTGGACATATGTGACTACTGACCGCCTGTACTGGACATATGTGACTACTGACCGCCTGTACTGGACATATGTGACTACTGACCGCCAGTACTGGACATATGTGACTACTGACCGCCAGTACTGGACATATGTGACTACTGACCGCCAGTACTGGACATATGTGACTACTGACCACCAGTACTGGACATATGTGACTACTGACCACCAGTACTGGACATATGTGACTACTGACCACCAGTACTGGACATATGTGACTACTGACCACCAGTACTGGGCATATGTGACTACTGACCACCAGTACTGGACATATGTGACTACTGACCACCAGTACTGGGCATATGTGACTACTGACCACCAGTACTGGGCATATGTGACTACTGACTACCAGTACTGGACATATGTGACTACTGACCACCAGTACTGGACATATGTGACTACTGACCACCAGTACTGGACATATGTGACTACTGACCACCAGTACTGGACATATGTGACTACTGACCACCAGTACTGGACATATGTGACTACTGACCACCAGTACTGGACATATGTGACTACTGACCACCAGTACTGGACATATGTGACTACTGACCACCAGTACTGGACATATGTGACTACTGACCATTGTCAGTGGCATTGCCAAGGCCAGCTCCATTTACTCTGTTGACTCGCCACACATGTGCACAGTGATGGTGCTAAAGCTCGGTCTTCCCCCGCTCTTCACTGTTGCTGATGGCGCACGCGTAGTAAAGCCACAGAATGCGGACCACAATCCAGATGTAGGGTATACGCACAGGACTTGGAGAGGGAGAGGGTAGTGAAAGCAGGTGGTGAGAGGCGTTGCAGCTGGGTGCCATTACATACAGACTGTAGCTGTGACAAACATAGCTGGATAACCATGGCCAGTTCCCACATATACACGCACCCTTGGTTAGGCCGAGCATGCATGGTATTTCAATTGGGATGGGAGGGAAAGGAAAAACAAAAGGATCAGGCATTGAAATTCAACATTGAAAGACTCCTCTTTCCCTTCCCCAATAACATCAGCTGGGGGGTGTCGGTAGGCCCCGAACACAATAGAATTTTTTTTTCTCTATTGTTTATGGGGGTCTTAAAGGGGTACTCCGCCCCTAGACATCTTATCCCCTATCCAAAGCATAGTGGATAAGATGTCTGACCGTGGGGGTCCCGCCGCTGGAGAACCCTGCGATCTCCCTGCTGCACCCAGCATTTGTTTAGAGCATCGGGTGCAGTGCCAGAGGCTCGTGACGCCACGGTCACGCCCCACTCGTGCCGTCACGGCCACGCCACCTCAATGCACGTCTATGGGAGGGGACGTGACCGCCTGGGGTGCCGCATCCGAGATCCCCGCGATCAGACTTCTCATCCCCTATCCTTTGGGGATGTTTAGGGGCGGAGTAGCCGCTTAATTAATTGCCCAATGGACAACTCTTTTGAATGCCATAATCCTCTTTCCCTCTTAATATTATATGCAATATACTGTACAGTGTGTTTTATTACTACATATAGTTATTTCTTTATTCTACATAACCAAGTATGTGGTGTGACTATTTGGTGTATTTTCCTTTCTTTAGAGGCTAACCCTGAGAAATTTAACAGCCGATTCCGCAATAAGATGTTCTATGCTGGGGTGAGTCTATCCGCTCTTGTTGTTTATAGTCTTATTCGTGTTTTGCAAGTGCTTATTGTCATTCCCTCTTCTCATGTAGACCGCCTTCTCAGACTTCTTGACCGGCAGCTCCCGAGATTTAGCCAAACACATCCGGGTTGTTGTAAGTTACCTGACCATAACTTATTATTGATTTAGGACAATGTAGCGACTGGACCAGGTAGAGGTGTTCGTACTAGCAAAATAAATTAGTTTTACAGTATATGTTTAACCTTTGAATATTGTTATACATAAAAACCAGCAGAATAGTGAGTACAGCTCTGGAGTATAATACAGGATATAACTCAGGATCAGTACAGGATAAGTAATGTAATGTATGTACACAGTGACCTCACCAGCAGAATAGTGAGTACAGTTCTGGAGTATAATACAGGATATAACTCAGGATCAGTACAGGATAAGTAATGTAATGTATGTACACAGTGACCTCACCAGCAGAATAGTGAGTACAGCTCTGGAGTATAATACAGGATATAACTCAGGATCAGTACAGGATAAGTAATATAATGTATGTACATAGTGACCCCCACCAGCAGAATAGTGAGTACAGCTCTGCAAAATAATACAGGATCTAACTCAGGATCAGTACAGGATAAGTAATGTAATGTATGTACACAGTGACCTCACATCAGGATCAGTACAGGATAAGTAATGTAATGTATGTACACAGTGACCTCACCAGCAGAATAGTGAGTACAGCTCTGCAAAATAATACAGGATATAACTCAGGATCAGTACAGGATAAGTAATGTAATGTATGTACACAGTGACCTCACATCAGGATCAGTACAGGATAAGTAATGTAATGTATGTACACAGTGACCTCACATCAGGATCAGTATAGGATAAGTAATGTAATCTATGTACACAGTGACCTCACATCAGGATCAGTTCAGGATAAGTAATGTAATGTATGTACACAGTGACCTCACATCAGGATCAGTACATGATAAGTAATGTAATGTATGTACACAGTGACCTCACATCAGGATCAGTTCAGGATAAGTAATGTAATGTATGTACACAGTGACCTCACATCAGGATCAGTACAGGATAAGTAATGTAATGTATGTACACAGTGACCTCACATCAGGATCAGTATAGGATAAGTAATGTAATCTATGTACACAGTGACCTCACATCAGGATCAGTTCAGGATAAGTAATGTAATGTATGTACACAGTGACCTCACATCAGGATCAGTACATGATAAGTAATGTAATGTATGTACACAGTGACCTCACATCAGGATCAGTTCAGGATAAGTAATGTAATGTATGTACACAGTGACCTCACATCAGGATCAGTTCAGGATAAGTAATGTAATGTATGTACACAGTGACCTCACATCAGGATCAGTTCAGGATAAGTAATGTAATGTATGTACACAGTGACCTCACATCAGGATCAGTACATGATAAGTAATGTAATGTATGTACACAGTGACCTCACCAGCAGAATAGTGAGTCCAGCTCTGGGGTATAATACAGGATATAACTCAGGATCAGTACAGGATAAGTAATGTAATGTATGTACACAGTGACCTCACCATCAGGATCAGTACAGGATAAGTAATGTAATGTATGTACACAGTGACCTCACCAGCAGAATAGTGAGTACAGCTCTGGAGTATAATACAGGATATAACTCAGGATCAGTACAGGATAAGTAATGTAATGTATGTACACAGTGACCTCACCATCAGGATCAGTACAGGATAAGTAATGTAATGTATGTACACAGTGACCTCACATCAGGATCAGTACAGGATAAGTAATGTAATGTATGTACACAGTGACCTCACCAGCAGAATAGTGAGTACAGCTCTGGAGTATAATACAGGATATAACTCAGGATCAGTACAGGATAAGTAATGTAATGTATGTACACAGTGACCTCACCATCAGGATCAGTACAGGATAAGTAATGTAATGTATGTACACAGTGACCTCACATCAGGATCAGTACAGGATAAGTAATGTAATGCTCCTGTATAATTATCTCTTGGATGTTCTCACAGAAATCTATTTTGTTCCCCATTTACCAATTTTCAGACAAAACAAATGTTCTCTTCTTAGTGTAAATGCCGGACTTTCCTTGTAGTAATAATGGAGGTCGCTCTGTTCTGTATTATAATGTTAATTATACTGAGTGGAGGGAAATTATTTATCCTTTTCCCATTTGCTCCATTTAGACAATTATTTCTCATGTATTTTCTTCATCCGTGTTTTTCGGTATTTCCAGTGTGACGGCACTGACCTGACGGCTAAAATTCAGGAGCTGAAGTTACAATGCTTGGTGTTTCTAAACATCCCTCGGTGAGTGGGGACGCTACGTACCCGGCTGGTCGTAATGTTTTCCTGTTCTTCTATTGGAATCTCTTTATATTCAGTTCACATTAATGTTTCGGCTCATGCACATGGCCATGTTGGGGATCTGTGTCGTATTGTCCGTGTTCTTCTTATACACGATCCATAGCATTGTCTCCCCCCCCCCCCCTGCTGATCAGCTGATTGAGGGACCTTTTCATCGTTTACAATGCACAGCGCCGTACCATTGCTAGTGGCAGTGCATGGTATTGCAGCATAGTCTTATTCACTTAAATTGGACTGAGCTAGAGTACACAACACAGTCTCTACGAGGTGTATGACACTGTAACTGGTAAAGGGGAGGCAACGGTCCTCAATAGAGTGCCTCTTTAGTCAGATGAACAATGGGGGTGCCAGGAGTCAAACCCTCACAGATTTGATATTGGAAGTCTATCCTTAAAGGGGTACTCCACTGGAAAACCTTTTTTTTAAATCAACTGGTGCCAGAAATTTAAACAGATTTGTAAATTACTTCTATTTAAAAATCTTAATGCTTCCAGTACTTATCAGCTGCTGGTATGCTCCAGAGGACGTTTGTTTCTTTTTGAATTCCCTTTCTGTCTGACCACAGTGCTCTCTGCTGACACCTCTGTCCATGTCAGGAACTGTCCAGAGCAGGAAAGGTTTTCTATGGGGATTTAAACCTACTCTGGACAGTTCCTGACATGGACAGAGATGTCAGTAGAGAGCACTGTGGTCAGACAGGAAGGAAATTCAAAAAGAAAATAATTTACGGTGTAGTATACAGCAGCTGATAAGTACTGGAAGGATTAAGATTTTTAAATAGAAGTAATTTACAAGTCAGTTTAACTTTCTGGCACCAGTTGATGTAAAAAGAAATGTTTTCCAGTGGAGTACCCCTTTAAGGTTCAACCATCATTATTAATGGGGTTGTCCACTACTTTAAAATGTATTTCCTGTCTGCAGTACAGCACAGTCTGCCACTCCAATGAAGAATGCATAAAGCCTGTGCTAACATGCTGTCCATATACAGGGAGAGCCGGGGCCTCAGTTCTGGAAATTGTGGGGGGTCCCTGAGGTCAGATGTAGCCCCTTTTCCCCTTGCAGTTTGCAGAATCGGGGCCCCGGTTCTCCCTGTACATGGTGCTGCATGCATTCTACTCTGGTATCTCTGGCGAAACCATATGGAATATTAAAGTAGCAAAGTTTCCCTTTAAAATCCGTGCTCTCCGCTGCCACCTCTGTCCGTATCAGGAACTGTCCAGAGCAGAAGAGGTTTGTTTTAGGGTTTGTGGCTCCTACTCAGGACAGTTCCTGACACGGACAGAGGTGGCAACAGAGAGCACTGTGGTCAGACTGAAAAGAACTACACAACTTCCTCTGGCGCATACAGCAGCTGATAAGTACTGGAAGGATTAAGATTTTTAAATAGAGGTAATTTAGAGATCTGTTTGTTTGAAAACATGTTTTTCTTTCTCAAGAGTACCCCTTTAAATTCCTGGAAACCGTCTAATAACCTTAGCTTGTTGGTTATTTTTTGTTTTTCTCTATAGGTATTGTGCTGGCACTATGCCATGGGGCAACCCCGGTGAGCACCATGACTTTGAACCTCAGAGGCATGATGACGGATGTATAGAAGTGATTGGCTTCACTATGGCATCATTGGTACTGTAAATGTCCTTGTGACAGTCCCCCTTTCTCTTGGTTGCTTTATTTCGGCTGTCCAGGCATGCTAGGAGTTGTATTTTTAATTTAGCCAAACAACAACACTGCAAACATTAAGCGCCGTATGTAGGTCCCGGGGGTACCAATATATAGCCAAAAAGAAAAAAGACCCACAATACTAATATTATTTCAAAAAGTATGACAATCTTTATTAGACAATATAAAACAAACAATTAAAAATAATTAAAAGGCAGAGGATGACCTTAGGCAGGAGACAACAAGCGCCAGTGAACCTGGTATGGGCAATGTAGGTATTCAGTCGAGAGCATATACAATATAAAACGGGCACGGCTGCAAACTCGTAATATAATATAATATAGATATAACATCTAACATACATCAGTATAACATAGGGAGCAGCAATGCAGTATAACAGACATGAATAGGGACCCAAGATAAGTAATACCTAAAGAGACTACCTGTCATATACCCACAAGCCAGGAACACCAAGCACCTACACCCCAACGCACGTTTCGCGTATGGGTCGCCCCCTGACGATGCCCATACGCGAAACGTGCGTTGGGGTGTTGGTGCTTGGTGTTCCTGGCTTGTGGGTATATGACAGGTAGTCTCTTTAGGTATTACTTATCTTGGGTCCCTATTCATGTCTGTTATACTGCATTGCTGCTCCCTATGTTATACTGATGTATGTTAGATGTTATATCTATATTATATTATATTACGAGTTTGCAGCCGTGCCCGTTTTATATTGTATATGCTCTCGACTGAATACCTACATTGCCCATACCAGGTTCACTGGCGCTTGTTGTCTCCTGCCTAAGGTCATCCTCTGCCTTTTAATTATTTTTAATTGTTTGTTTTATATTGTCTAATAAAGATTGTCATACTTTTTGAAATAATATTAGTATTGTGGGTCTCTTTGTTTTTGGCTATATATGAGTTGTATTTTTGCAACAGCTGGAGGCACCCTGGTTGGGAATCACTGGCTTATAATATAGGTTCTGCACACAAGTAGCTTTGAACCTGTCTACATTGTGTTGTTACAGCAGGGCACTACATTCCAGCTCTCCTTATTGTCATTACAATCAGCTCCCACTAGGTGGCAGGGCTGTCTCTTATATTCAAACCCTTGCATGCGGCTGCTTGGTCTTCTGACGCCACAGACTCCATTGCTATAATGGCTGCTCAGACTCCATATGCCAGTGTTTCCCAACCAGGGTGCCTCCAGTTGTTTCAAAACTACAACTCCCAGCATGCCCAGACAGCATATTCTCCACCTCAGTGTTTTCCATTGAGTGTTCCTCAAGCTGTTGCAAAACTACAACACCCAGCATGCCTGAACACCCTCTGGCTGTCCGGACATGCTGGAAGTTGTAGTCTTGCAACAGCTGGAGGCTCCCTGGTTGGGAAACACTGCCATATCTTATCATATATGTATAAACAGTCTCCGAAGAATTGTTGCAGTAATATCTCCTGACCTGATACACTACTGCTATAAAGTTGTGATGCTGTTATACTGAATGTGCAAATTACCATACATTGTATGTGATAGGAGATCGAGAGATAGATACATATGAGATAATAATGTTCATCATAGGTTATAACCTCAACTATGAGCGACAGAATGAGAGAAAAAATCCATAAAATCACATTGTCTGATTTTTAAAGAACTTATTTGCAAATTTATTTGAAAATTACAGCCTCTCATCTTTTTAATTGGTGGCTGACTAAATACTTTTTTGCCCCACTGTAGATAGATAGATATGAGATAGATAGATATGAGATAGATAGATAGATAGATATGAGATAGATAGATATGAGATAGATAGATATGAGATAGATAGATATGAGATAGATAGATATGAGATAGATAGATATGAGAGAGATAGATATGAGATAGATAGATATGAGATAGATAGATATGAGATAGATAGATATGAGATAGATAGATATGAGATAGATATGAGATAGATATGAGATAGATATGAGATAGATAGATAGATAGATATGAGATAGATATGAGATATGAGATAGATATGAGATATGAGAGAGAGATAGATATGAGATAGATAGATAGATATGAGATAAATATCCAATAAGAACAGCACCTCCAAAAATGTCAAGAAAAAAAGAAATTGGGGTGCCCGCATATTCTGAACCTCGGTCCACTGGTTCCTCAATGCATACAAAAAATATAGAAGCAGCACACCACAGGTAGAGTTCAAAAGAACGGTGAATTTATTCCATGATGTGAGAGACTACGTTTCTCCAGCCTCACGCTGGCTTTCTCAAGTGATATGAGATAGATAGATAGATATGAGAGAGAGAAATATGAGATAGATAGATATGAGATAGATAGATATGAGATAGATAGATATGAGATAGATAGATATGAGAGAGAGATAGATATGAGAGAGAGATAGATATGAGAGAGAGATAGATATGAGATAGAGAGATAGATATGAGATAGATATGAGATAGATATGAGATAGATAGATAGATATGAGATAGATAGATAGATATGAGATAGATAGATAGATAGGAGATACATAGATAGGAGATAGATATGAGATAGATAGGAGATAGATAGATAGGAGATAGATAGATAGGAGATAGATAGATAGGAGATAGATAGATAGGAGATAGATAGATAGATATGAGAGAGAGAGATAGGAGATAGAGAGAGAGAGATAGGAGATAGAGAGAGAGATAGGAGATAGATAGATAGATATGAGATAGATAGATAGGAGATAGATAGATAGATAGATAGATAGGAGATAGATAGATAGATAGATAGATAGATAGGAGATAGATAGATAGATAGATAGGAGATAGATAGATAGATAGATAGGAGATAGGAGATAGATAGGAGATAGGAGATAGATAGGAGATAGATAGATAGATAGGAGATAGATAGATAGATAGATAGATAGATAGATAGATAGGAGATAGATAGATAGATAGGAGATAGATAGATAGATAGGAGATAGATAGATAGGAGATAGATAGTTAGATAGGAGATAGATAGATAGATAGGAGATAGATAGATAGATAGGAGATAGATAGATAGAGAGATAGATAGGAGATAGATAGATAGATAGATAGGAGATAGGAGATAGGAGATAGATAGATAGATAGATAGATAGATAGATAGATAGATAGGAGATGGATAGATAGATAGATAGATAGATAGATAGGAGATGGATAGATAGGAGATAGATAGATAGGAGATGGATAGATAGATAGGAAATAGATAGATAGGAGATAGATAGATAGATAGGAGATAGATAGATAGATAGATAGGAGATAGATAGATAGATAGATAGGAGATAGATAGATAGATAGGAGATAGATAGATAGATAGGAGATAGATAGATAGATAGGAGATAGATAGATAGATAGATAGATAGGAGATAGATAGATAGATAGGAGATAGATAGATAGATAGATAGATAGATAGGAGATAGATAGATAGATAGATAGGAGATAGATAGATAGGAGATAGATAGGAGATAGATAGATAGATAGGAGATAGATAGATAGATAGGAGATAGATAGATAGGAGATAGATAGATAGGAGATAGATAGATAGGAGATAGATAGATAGGAGATAGATAGATAGATAGGAGATAGATAGATAGATAGGAGATAGATAGATAGATAGGAGATAGGAGATAGATAGATAGGAGATAGATAGATAGGAGATAGATAGATAGAGAGATAGATAGATAGATAGATAGGAGATAGATAGATAGATAGATAGATAGGAGATAGATAGATAGATAGATAGATAGGAGATAGATAGATAGATAGGAGATAGATAGATAGATAGGAGATAGATAGATAGATAGATAGGAGATAGGAGATAGATAGGAGATAGATAGATAGATAGGAGATAGATAGATAGATAGGAGATAGATAGATAGATAGGAGATAGATAGATAGGAGATAGATAGATAGATAGATAGGAGATAGATAGATAGATAGGAGATAGATAGATAGATAGGAGATAGATAGATAGATAGATAGGAGATAGGAGATAGATAGATAGATAGATAGATAGATAGATAGGAGATGGATAGATAGGAGATGGATAGATAGATAGGAGATGGATAGATAGATAGGAGATAGATAGATAGGAGATAGATAGATAGATAGATAGGAGATAGATAGATAGATAGGAGATAGATAGATAGATAGATAGGAGATAGATAGATAGATAGGAGATAGATAGATAGATAGGAGATAGATAGATAGATAGGAGATAGATAGATAGATAGGAGATAGATAGATAGATAGATAGGAGATAGATAGATAGATAGATAGATAGATAGATAGATAGGAGATAGATAGATAGATAGGAGATAGATAGATAGATAGGAGATAGATAGATAGATAGGAGATAGATAGATAGATAGGAGATAGATAGATAGATAGGAGATAGATAGATAGATAGATAGATAGGAGATAGATAGGAGATAGATAGATAGATAGATAGGAGATAGATAGATAGATAGGAGATAGATAGATAGATAGGAGATAGATAGATAGATAGATAGATAGGAGATAGATAGATAGATAGATAGGAGATAGATAGATAGGAGATAGATAGATAGGAGATAGATAGATAGATAGGAGATAGATAGATAGATAGGAGATAGATAGATAGATAGATAGGAGATAGGAGATAGATAGATAGATAGATAGATAGATAGATAGATAGATAGGAGATAGATAGATAGATAGATAGATAGGAGATAGATAGATAGATAGATAGATAGATAGGAGATAGATAGATAGATAGATAGATAGGAGATAGATAGATAGATAGGAGATAGATAGATAGATAGGAGATAGATATAAGATAGATAGGAGATAGATATAAGATAGATAGGAGATAGATATAAGATAGATAGGAGATAGATATAAGATAGATAGGAGATAGATAGATAGATAGATAGATATGAGATAGATAGATAGATATGAGATAGATAGATAGATAGATATGAGATAGATAGATAGATAGATAGATAGATAGATATGAGATAGGAGATAGATAGATAGATAGATAGATAGATATGAGATAGGAGATAGATAGATAGATAGATAGATAGATATGAGATAGATAGATAGATAGATAGGAGATAGATATAAGATAGATAGATATGAGATAGATGGATGGATAGATATTGGATCAATAGATATAGATGGAAATTGTATGTATGTGATAGATATATATAGACACCCACACACTGATATCTAAAGATTATATATATATATATATATATATATATATATATATATATATATATATATATATAGGTGAAATTCGAAAAATTAGAATATCGTACAAAGTTAATTTCTTTCAGTAATTCAACTTAAAAGGTGAAACTAATATATGAGAGAGACTCATTACATGCAAAGCAAGATAGTTCAAGCCGTGATTTGTCATAATTGTGATGATTATGGTTACAGCTCATGAAAACCACAAATCCCCGATATATGATATGATTGGGGGGCCCTGTCATCTGCTGGTGTCGGTCACTGCGCTTCATTAAGTCCAGGATCAGCGCATCCGTCTACCAGGAGATTTTGGAGCACTTCATGCTTCCTTCCACAGACAAGTTCCAGTACTGAGATAAATGAAGTTTTGCACGATATTCTAATTTTTCAAATCTCACCTGTGTGTGTGTGTGTGTGTGTATGTATGTGTATATATATATATATATATATATATATATATATATATATATATATACCAGGAGTGGTAATCTCTCCCTGAGATAAATACTCATCCCCTTTAGTTGCTCTCAGGCCTCTTACCACAGCCAAACCAGATCACCCTGCTCTGTACTGACGAGTGGCAAAAACCCCGAAACAGCTGTCTGCAGATGGGTAGAAACTTTCCTTTTGGGAAGTAGTCTGGCTTGGCATAAATCCCGATCAGCTTTCCATATTCCTTAACAGGAGCTAAGCTGATACCAGGGAACACTACCTGAATAAGGTGATGTAATGAGCTGCTTTGCATATTCCCCTATATATAATGTTTAGATATCCGTGTGTGCGTGTGTATATATATATATATATAATCTTTAGATATCCGTGTGTGTATATATATATATATATATATATAATCTTTAGATATCCGTGTGTGCGTGTGTGTATATATATATATATATATATATATATATATATAATTTTTAGATATCCGTGTGTATATATATATATATATATATATATATATATATATATATAATCTTCAGATATCCTTGTGTGTGTGTGTGTATATATATATATATATATAACAATCAGAGAAGTGGTCTCACATAGCATTTGATGTTGCCGTACGTGCTGATGTATGTACACCCACTAGGTGAATACCGCGTACACTTTTCTGTGTTCTCTGATTGTATACGCTTTACGCTGTGATGCCTCCATTCATTACTTTTCCATTCCATGTGACCTGCAGGCCGCCCTACAGGTTGGAGGACACGGAGAACGCCTGCACCAGTGCCGGGAGGTCCTATTACGGACGTACAAGTCAATTCCGATGCAGGTTGACGGCGAACCGTGCAAGTTGGGGCCGTCCGTGGTGAAGATCAGTCTGCGCAACCAAGCGAACCTTATTCAGAAGACCAAGCGGCGGACTTCTCTCCCTCAGCTGAATGAGTAAGATACTATATATATATATAACTATATATATATATATATATATATATATATATATATATATATATATATATATATATATATATTGCCTTTGTGTATGATGGAAGACCGTCCATTGGGGATATGCCCAGACTGTATTTCATCTTGATATTCCCCTTTATACTATCGGAACCATTCAAGGTTCTATTAGGGAATTGCTTATAATTCACTTCCCTAATATAACTTCTCTGTTTCTGAATCAGATCTTTGGTTAAACTCTTGTGTTTTCCAACCAGTGTGCCTCCAGCTGTTGCAAAACTACAACTCCCAGCATGCCTGGACAGCCTTTGGCTGTCCGGGCATGCTGGGAGTTGTAGTTTTGCAACAGCTGGAGGCACATTGGCTCGGAAACACCGGTTTAAAGCATGATCTGGGAGTTTATTTTTTACTTCAGCCTTTGAGCCCATGATGCCCAGTTATAACACTGTGTAATTTGCTTCTATTACCTCCGTGCGCCACGTTGTCCCGTTTTCAAGCACCCCCGGATGTGCTGTAGTCTCGGACCTGTCCCAGCATCCCCGGTGGCCAGAGACAATGGGGGAGATTTATCAAAACCTGTGCAAAGGAAAAGTTGCCCAGTTGCCCATAGCAACCAATCAGATCGCTTCTTTCATTTTGCAGAGGCCTTGTTAAAAATGAAAGAAGCGATCTGATTGGTTGCTATGGGCAACTGGGCAACTTTTCCTCTGGGCAGGTTTTGATAAATCTCCCCCAATATGTCCTAATTCACATGGTCTTCAGGGAGCGTAGCTATGCTGCAGTGGGAGGGATTTACTGAAGTCATGCTATCCACCCTCCCACTGCAGCATAGCTACGCCCCCTGAAGACCACATGACTTATGACATATAGTTTATGGCCACATGGAATGCTGGGAAAGGTCGGAGACAACAGTAATTTAAAAAGACTTGCACTACAGCACTTCTGGGTGTGGGTCCTGTGCATGAAAATGGGACAAAGAAGCGTATTACACTGTATTATTACTTGGCATCATGGCACCAAAAATTTCCTTGCGGAGATTCCACCTACAGCCGAGCACCTGCAGAACATGCCAGTAAAGTGAAAAAAACTGTGACCCGTAGCCGAATGTGACCTGAGCTCAGCGCTCTCAGCCCTTCTCAGAGCTGATTGCTGTTAGGATTAGGGGTTAGGATTAGGGTTAAGAATAGGGGTTAGGATTAAAGGGGTTATCCAGGAAAAAAAACTTAAAAAAAAAAAAATATCAACTGGCTCCAGAAAGTTAAACAGATTTGTAAATTACTTCTATTAAAAAAATCTTAATCCTTTCAGTATTTATAAGCTGCTGAAGTTGAGTTGTTCTTTTCTGTCTAAGTGCTCTCTGATGACACGTGTCTCGGGAACTGTCACGGGTAGAAGTAAATCCCCATAGCAAACCTCTTCTACTCTGTGCAGTTCCCAAGACAAGCAGAGATGTCAGCAGAGAGCACTGTTGCCAGACAGAAAACATCGACTCAACTTCAGCAGCTGATAATTATTGGAAGGATTAAGATTTTTTTTTAATAGAAGTCATTTACAAATCTGTTTAACTTTCTGGTGCCAGTTGATTGATATATAAAGTTTTTTCCTGGAATACCCCTTTTAAGGGTTACGGTTAGGATTACGGGTTGGGATTAGGGGTAAGGGTTAGGATTAGGGGTTAGAATTAGAGGTTAGGGAGTGAGAGGGAGACATTCCGCAACAGACACATATTTTCTTTATTATGCCGGCACTAGGACCGCTCAGAAATGCGCAGTCTCATAGACGACATTGCATTTCCGTGCGGACTCCGCAGAAGGAATAGACATGTCTATTCTTTTTGCGGACACCGGAATTTGAATTTCCGCACCAGAAACATCTTAAAGGAGAACTGCGGCGAAAGTTAACTTATAAGTAGCTGATCGCGAGGGGTCTGATTGCTGGGGCCCCCCCGCGATTACCGGGAACGGACCCGGCACTCAGTGAGGAGCGCGTGCTGCAGCACGCGCTCCTCACAGACTGCCGGGTCCTTTCACCAATATGGGATCACAGAAAAGACCCAAAAAAAAGAACCCGAGACGTCGGACCCTCCGCGATCAGTTACTTATCCCCTATCCTGTGCATAGGGGATACGTTAATTTTCTCCTTTAAATTGGTTCACGTACGATCAATGCCAGTAAATATTCCTCTAACATGCGTGTTTGTGTTTAGTCAGCAGCCGGTCCCGGACAGATTGCGTCTGCGCGTCAGTCGTATTTCCATGCACGACTATGAGGTTTTGCACTATGACAAGGAGAAGCTGAGAGAAGCCTGTGAGTACGGTCTATGGGCCGCTGCACGTAACGTTCCAATCTCCTATTAAACTTTTGAGGGTCCCGTCTAGAAAACGTTTCTGCAGGAGGGGGTTTTATTGGCCTTTATTTCAGCAGTCATTTACTGTGCAATATATGTTTATGAGCCGCGAGCAGTCACGTAAAACTAATATATATAGTCGGAGAGTTGTGACCTCATCCTCTCAGTATGCGCGAACAGAAGCAGCGTTACCTGAGAAAGTAACCGTATCATTGTATGGACTGGAAGAAGGGACATCACAGAAAAGCAGCAGGTCACAAACATTTTGGGGGAAATTTATCAGAACCTGTCCAGAGGAAAAGTTGCCCAGTTGCCCATAGCAACCAATCAGATCTCTTCTTTCATTTTGCAGAGGCCTGGTTAAAAATGAAAGAAGCGATCTGATTGGTTGCTATGGGCAACTCAGCAACTTTTCCTCTGGACGGGTTTTGATAAATCTCCCCCTTTATATACATATACAGTGATCCCCCGACCTAAGATGGCCCCGACATATGATCATTTCAACATATGATGGCCTCTCAGAGGCAGCATCAACATACAATGCTTTTATATGTCGGGGCCATCACATAAACAGCTATCCGGCAGAACAGACTGCTTTAGCTACCGCTGGGTAGCCGTTTAATGTGCCCCGTGTGCTCCGGTGAGTGTCACTCACCTGTCCCCGACGTTCCGGAACATCCTCCTTATGCTCCGCTGCATGGCCGTCGCTCTCCTTCGTCGTCGTCATGTTGACGCGCGCACACCGTCCCATCATCCAATAGGAGCGGCGTGCGCAGCGACGTGATGACGGCGATGGAAAGTGACTATGCAGGGCAGCGGTAACAGTCCGGAGCGGCGGGGACACCCCGGTGACATGATGGCGAGCGACAATCCAGGGCAGGAGTGACTGTCCGGAGCGGCGGGGACACGAGTACAGTGGTCCCTCAACATACGATGGTAATCCGTTCCAAACGGACCATCATTTGTTGAAACCATCGTATGTTGAGGGATCCGTGCAATGTAAAGTATAGGACAGTGGTCTTCAACCTGCGGACCTCCAGATGTTGCAAAACTACAACACCCAGTATGCCCGGACAGCCAACGGCTGTCCGGGCATGCTGGGTGTTGTAGTTTTGCAACATCTGGATGTCCGCAGGTTGAAGACCACTGGTAGAGGAAGTTGTACTCACCTGTCCCCGCCGTTCCGGACGTCACCGCTCGTCACCGCTGCCCTGGATGTCGCCGTCCATCGCTGTCGCCGCGTCCCCGAGGTGTCCCCGACGCTCTGGAAAGGCCTCTGCTTCCCCAGCATCCGCGCGCTCCGTCGCCGCCATCACGTTTTACGCACGCCTCTCCTATTGGATGACGGGACGGCGTGCGCAGCAACGTGATGACGACGATGGAGAGCGCCGACGATGCAGGGGATCCCGAAGAGGATGTGCCGGAGCCCCGAGGACAGGTAAGTGATCACCACCGGACCACACGGGGCACCGTAAACGGCTATCCGGTGGCAGATGAAGCAGTCTGCGCTGCCGGATAGCCGTTTATGCGATGGCCCCGACATACAAAAGCATCGTATGTTGATGCTGCGTCTGAGAGACCATCGCATGTTGAAATTATCGTATGTCGGGGCCATCGTAGGTCGAGGGGTCACTGTATAACTTTCTATATTTATTATTGCACGGATCCCTCAACATAC
>NC_079194.1:288759069-288796569 GCF_029499605.1 Hyla sarda
GCGGAGGCCCTCCAGTGCGATTTGCTGCGGCAGATTTTGTTACCCATTGACTTCAATGAGTAGCAAAATCCACTACAGCAACTCTGTGGCAGAAATGTGTGTCAGATGGTTCTATGGTTACAGTTACGGTAGAAGCATTTTCTAGTTTTTAAACCTGTGGTCAAAGTGGGTGGACAAGCAAATAGAAATTGTGATAAACTCCAAGCACTGGTCAGGGCTTGTTCACACTGCCGGCGTTCTCCAGTAAAATGGAGCTTTATCAGCCAGTATGTCGAAACAACGGTAGTTGAGCGGGAAAATAAAAACTGCAGGGCCTATTTTTTTTTTTTCTGCTCATCTCCGGTAAAATACCGTATCCCCTTGGACCCTGTTCAAGTCAATGGGATCAGTCAGGACCCAGTGGTGTCAGTTGTGCTCCGACCCGTTTTTGGTCCACTTGGCTCTTTTTTTTTTTGCTAAATGGACCCTAATGGTTTAGAGCAAATCTGTCACTACCGGATCCTCATGGATCCCATTGACTTGAATGAGGTCCATCGGGGATACGGTATTTTACCTGCGTGGAACAGAGAAAACAATAGGACATGCAGTATTTTTATTTTTTTTTTGCTTGGTATGGAGCACAGCGGCAATGTGAACTTAGCCTTAGACAAGAATGGGTTGTCACCAGTCAGGATTTGGCCCAGAAGCTAATATCCGGGATACCAGGGGGAACTGCAAAAGACTTAAAAATAAATTGTATAATCCTCCCAGTTCACTGCCCCCATCATGATAAACCAACCCCGGCCTTTATTTTTATTATTTTTTATTTTTTTACCTTGATATTGTTCTGTATTTTCTGCTCAGATTCACAGACTGGGAAGGGGCGTTCCCCAGCAGACTGTGACATCATCTGAAGCCATACAGGGGAGAACTTCCTCCCTCACTTTGCTACACACAGCCCAGAGCAGTTCAGTGTGAGATGAGCTATGATTGGATAAGGCTGCACACACCCCCCTCTGCACTCTAGACTGCATTTCCTGATTTTGGACTTCTGCCAGGCCAGCAGGAGTCCAAAGTCTGTGGAAGAGATGGGAGGGGAATGTGCTCTGGACACCTAGTGGCAGCTTTTTTTTTAAATACAAATAAAACATAGAAAACTTCATTTTTTTTAAAACATAGTACATTAGAAAGATTTTTTATTTACCATAAGGAAAGCAATAAGAAAAATTTGTTTTAATGACCTGTTCCCATTTAAAAAAGAAGGGTTCATACTGTAAATATCAACTCTTTGCATAAACTTCAATAAAAGTTTAAAAACTCATGAAATGCTCGTGATTGTACTTCAGTAACCATGGAAACATCCGAAATAAAAGATCTAAAAATCACTGAAGCAGCCAACTGTGCGAAAAACAAAAACTTGTGTCAGTCTCCAAACTTTTGGCATCGGCCGTGGAGATGTAGCAGAGCTGAGTTGTAGCTCTGTTTAAAAAGATTGATCAATGAGTGATCCCAATGCACTATAGGTTCATGATAATATGGGAATCGGAAAACCCGAGCACGAGTAGAACAAAGAGCATTTAAAGGGGTACTCCCATGGAAAACTTTTTTTATTTTATTTTATTTTATTTTTTTAATCAACTGGTGCCAGAAAGTTAAACAGATTTGTAAATTACTTCTATTAAAAAATCTGAATCCTTCCAGTACTTATTGGCTGCTAAATACTACAGAGGAAATGGTTTTCTTTTTGGAACACAGAGCTCTCTGCTGACATCATGAGCACAGTGCTCTCTGCTGACATCCCTGTCCATTTTAGGAACTGTCCAGAGCAGCATATGTTTGCTATGGGGATTTTCTCCTACTCTGGACAGTTCCTAAAATGGACAGAGATGTCAGCAGAGAGCACTGTGCTTGTGATGTCAGCAGAAAGCTCTGTGTTCCAAAAAGAAAAGAACTTCCTCTGTAGTATACAGCAGCTGATAAGTACTGGAAGGATTAAGATTTTTTAATAGAAGTAATTTACAAATCTGTTTAACTTTCTGGCAACAGTTGATTTAAAAAAAAAAAGTTTTTCACGGGAGTACCGCTTTAAAGGGGAACTCTAGTATTTAACTCCTTATCCCCTATCAACAGGATAGGGGATAAGTGTCTGATTACGGGGGTGTCTGACTACTAAGGAGCGGTGGTCACTCCGTAGCCTGAGGAGAGCCGGGGCGCCATTAGAAACCTATCCCCTTCCTGTGGATAGGGATAAAAAGTTAATTACCGGAGTTCCCCTTTAACGTCGCAAAATCACGCAAGTTGGTTTGAGGGTTAAGCAGACATCGCTTTTTTGTTCCCAGGATTTTCCCGAGTACCCCACAATATTGCAGCGTCTCGACCTGAAGGTGTGTGGAGCTTGCCAGGTGTCAAATGTGCGCCGTGTGTCGTATTGTGCATTGTTGCCTACGTGTCTGTTTGCATGCTCTTATTTTATATTTTATTGTCGTTTTATATATATTTTCATATATGTCGTTTTATATTTCAATCCGGTCTCCAGCTGTTGCAAAACTACAACTCCCAGCATGCCCGGACAGCCAGAGGCTGTCCGGGCATGCTGGGAGTTGTAGTTTTGCAACAGCTGGAGGCACACTCTTTGGAAAACATTGGTCTATAGTATAGCCCAGCGCTGTATTCCCAATTCTGCTGATTGCTATTCCTTTCTTTTCCCTGTACAATAAAATGCCTTTTATTAGCTGTGTTTCGCCAACCAGGGTGCATCCAGCTGTTGCAAAACTACAACTCCCAGCATGCCTTTTCAGCCTCCGGGTTTCATGGCTGTGTGCTGCAAATTGTAGTTTTGCAACAGCTGGAGGCACCCTCTTTGGAAAATACTGGCCTAGAAAGTTTGGCAATATGATCTCCAGCTGTTGCAAAACTACAACTCCCAGCATGCCTGTTCAGCCTCCGAGTGTCCTGGCATGCTGCAAATTGTAGTTTTGCAACAGCTGGAGGCACACTGTTTGGAAAACACTGGCCTAGAAAGTTATGCAATTTGGTCTCCAGCTGTTGCAAAACTACAACTCCCAGCATGCTTGGACAGAGCCCGGCTGTCCGGACATGCTGGGAGTTATAGTTTTGCAACAGCTGGAGACACTCTGTAAAACATCAGCCTATAGTATAGCCCAGAGCTGCAGTCACAATTCTGCCGGTCGCCATTCCTTTAAATCTGTGGTGGTTCTGCTATTGCAAAAGGACAACTCCTAGCATGCTGGGGGTTGTAGTCTTGTAACAGCTGGAACGACACCACAGCCAAAGGGTCTTCTTTTTTCTTAAAGGGGTACTGCGGTGGAAAACATTTCTTTTTTTTAAATCAACTGGTGCCAGAAAGTGAAATAGATTTGTAAATTACTTCTATTAAAAAAAATCTTAATCCTTCCAGTACTTATCAGCTGCTGTATAATACAGAGGAAATTATTTTCTTTTCAAATTTCTTTTCTGTCTGACCACAGTGCTCTCTGCTGACACCTCTGTCCATGTCAGGAATTGTCCAGAGCAGGAACAATTCCCCATAGTAAACCTCTCCTGCTCTGAACAGTTCCTGACATGGACAGAGGTGTCAGCAGAGAGCACTGTGGTCAGACAGAAAATAAATGAGAAAAGAACTTCCTGTGGAGCATACAGCAGCTGATAAGTACTGAAAGGATTAAAGGGGTAGTCCAGTGGTGAAAAACTTATCCCCTATCCTAAGGATAGGGGATAAGTTTGAGATCGCCGGGGGTCCGACCGCTGGGGCCCCCTGCGATCTCTCTGTACGGGGCCCCGGCTCTCCGGCCAGATAGCGGGTGTCGACCTCCGCACGAAGCGGCGGCTGACACGCCCCCTCAATACATCTCAATGGCAGAGCCGGAGATTGCTGAAGGCAGCGCTTCGGCTCTGCCATAGAGTTGTATTGAGGGGGCGTGTCGGCCGCCGCCTTGTGCGGAGGTCGACACGCCCCCTTCCCGCGGGCTGTCGGGGCTCCGTACAGGAGATCGCAGGGGGCCCCAGCGGTCGGACCCCGCGCGATCTGCAACTTATCCCCTATCCTTAGGATAGGGGATAAGTTGCTCACCACTGGGTCACCACTGGACTACTCCTTTAAGATTTTTTTAATAGAAGTAATTTACAAATCTGTTTAACTTTCTGGCACCAGTTGATTAAAAAATAAATAAATAAAATGTTTTCCAGTGGAGTACCCCTTTAATTCTTCTAGAGGCGGCACTCCACATCAAATGAATAATAGATCAGGCCCTTATATAACTCGTTGATGCGCTTGCTAATATTACCGCTGCCAGTTTGGGCCGTATCTGGGTGTATCCGTCTGCCAGATTCCCAGTTTTGGGGGTCTTCCCAGTCTGTGGTCTTCTTACCAATCAGCCTAAGTGGTTTATGGTGTTGGCATCTTCTCAGGGCTTTTGGATATGATGGGAGACGGACTGCGCAGAAAGCTGTTCATCGGATTGGTGTGGGTTTCCTATACAGAATATTAAAGTCTCGTTTTGTGATTATTTAGGAGGAGGGAACAAACAGACCTCAGACCGTGTCCTCACAGAAACTGTCTCCAAAATGGTGCTTCTTGGACTGTGAGTATATCCTTTATCTGTACCGGACTTAGTAGTCCTGAAAATGTAGTCTGTCAGTCCACCCAACCATCCGGCAGGATAGACGCTAACAGGCACTACATTTAAAGGGGCACTCCAGGGTCGCTAGAACATGGCCGGCAGTGAATAAAAAGCCAGAAACAGCTGAGCCGCCTGTCTTATGTCATTTGCATAATAACCCGTTGATCATATTGGGTATTAAAGGGGTACTCCACTGGCCAGAGTGACGTCCGCCACGCCGCCTCCCATAGACTTGCGTTGAGGAGGTGTGGTATGATGTCACGAGGGGGCGTGGGCGAGCCCCCGCAGCACGCACACAGCATTCGGAACTAAATGTTCCAAACGCTGGCCAGTGGAGTACCCCTTTAAGAAAACAGAGCAGCCCCACAAACCTTTCTGTATACGTAACTTCTGGAATTCAAGTCGATTGGAGTTGTGTAGAACAGACAACTCTGTTGTTTTCAGCTTCCTGGAAGCCACAAACAGGCTGGATTCGGGCTGAGAAGCCATGTTTTGGTAACATGAGAGTACCCCTTTAATTCATAGTGACCTAACTGGGTAAGTCCCAGAATTATGTACACAGTGCAGCTTCCAATGTACATGCATAATAGCAGAATAGTGAGTACAGCTCTGGAGTATAATACAGGATATAACTCAGGATCAGTACAGGATAAGTAATGTAATGTATGTACACAGTGACCTCACCAGCAGAATAGTGAGTACAGCTCTGGAGTATAATACAGGATATAACTTAGGATCAGTACAGTACAGGGTAAGTAATGTAATGTATGTACACAGTGACCCCACCAGCAGAATAGTGAGTACAGCTCTGGAGTATAATACAGGATATAACTCAGGATCAGTACAGGATAAGTAATGTAATGTATGTACACAGTGACCTCACCAGCAGAATAGTGAGTACAGCTCTGGAGTATAATACAGGATATAACTCAGGATCAGTACAGGATAAGTAATGTAATGTATGTACACAGTGACCTCACCAGCAGAATAGTGAGTACAGCTCTGGAGTATAATACAGGATATAACTCAGGATCAGTACAGGATAAGTAATGTAATGTATGTACACAGTGACCTCACCAGCAGAAAAGTGAGTACAGCTCTGAAGTATAATACAGGATATAACTCGGGATCAGTACAGGATAAGTAATGTAATGTATGTACACAGTGACCCCACCAGCAGAATAGTGAGTACAGCTCTGGAGTATAATACAGGATATAACTTAGGATCAGTACAGTACAGGGTAAGTAATGTAATGTATGTACACAGTGACCCCACCAGCAGAATAGTGAGTACAGCCCTGGAGTATAATACAGGATATAACTCAGGATCAGTACAGGATAAGTAATGTAATGTATGTACACAGTGACCCCACCAGCAGAATAGGGAGTACAGCTCTGGAGTATAATACAGGATGTAAATCAGCAGGCTCAGTGCAAGATAACTAAATAGACAGATACATAGCACTGATAAAACGTGAGAAATATTAAAACTTCACGTTTATTGCGTTCTCATTAACATATAAGTGAACATATCAAAAAATGATGTGCAAAAATGTTCGGACGCCACCTTAATGCTGAAAATAAAGTTCATAGAAAAAACGGCAGTCATTTCTTTCATTTATTCGGCTGAGCACACCCAAAAAAATGCACTGTTGTAATAGGTCTCTATTAGAGATGAGCGAACTTACGGTAAAATCGATTCGTCACGAACTTCTCGGCTCGGCAGTTGATGCCTTTTCCTGCATAATTTAGTTAAGCTTTCCGGTGCTCCGGTGCGCTGGAAAAGGTGGATACAGTCCTAGGAAAGAGTCTCTTAGGACTGTATCCACCTTTTCCAGCCCACCGGAGCACCTGAAAGCTGAACTAATTTATGCAGGATAAGTCATCAACTGCCGAGCCGAGAAGTTTGTGTAGAATCGAATTTACTGTGAGTTCGCTCATCTCTACTCAGAACAAAAAATATATATATATATATTTTTTTTGGTTTATTTGAACTAATACGGATCAAAACGGATACAAAAGTCCGTTTTTAATTTTGACGGGAGAAGAATGGAACGGGTCTAGACGGCCGTGTGAAGCCTTAGCTGACACTTTAAGTCAGTGTTTCCCAACCAGGGTGCCTCCAGCTGTTGCAAAACTACAACTCCCAGCATGCTGGGAGTTGTAGTTTTGCAACAGCTGGAGGCACCTGATTGGAAAACACTAATTTAAAGGGGTACTCCCATAGAAAACATTTTTTGGAAATGGTGGCAGAAAGGTAAACAGATTTGAAAATTACTTCTATTAAAAAATCTTAATCCTTCCAGTACTTATTAGCAGCTGTTTACTACAGAGGAAATTCTTTTCTTTTTGAATTTATTTTCTGTCTGTCCACAGTGCTCTCTGCTGACACCTCTGTCCATGTCAGGAACTGTCCAGAGCAGGAGAAAATCCCCATAGCAAACCTCTTCTGCTCTGGACAGTTCCTGACATGGACAGAGGTGGCAGCAGAGAGCACTGTGGACAGGCAGAAAATAAATCCAAAAATAATTTCTTTTGTAGTATATAGCTGCTAATAAGTACTGAAAGGATTAGCATTGTAAACTCTAACAACTGCAATACTATACGTGGGTATGGACTGTTGTGCATATGGACTATGGACATTTGCATAAGTTATATTGGATGCATGGGAAATGTAAAATGCACCCATGAATCTGCTGTACAACAAAACCTGGTGTGTATAGAGACCTATTACAACAGTGCGGTTTTTTTGGGTGTGCTCAGCCGAATAAATGAAAGAAATGACTGCCGTTATTTCTATGAACTTTATTTTCAGCAATAAAGTGGCGGCCGAACATTTTTTGCACATTTTTAATATGTTCACTTATATGTTTTATGGGAACGCAATAAAAGTGAAGTTTTAATATTTCTCACATTTTATCAGTGCTATAAACCTTAAAGGGGTACTCCGGTGGAAAACTTTATTTTTTATTTTTTTAAATCAACTGGTGCCAGAAAGTTAAACAGATTTGTAAATTACTTCTAATAAAAAAAAAATCTTAATCCTTCCAGTACTTATTAGCTGCTGAAAACTACAGAGGAAATTCTTTTCTTTTTGGAACACCGTGCTCTCTGCTGACATCACGAGCACAGTGCTCTCTGCTGACATATCTGTCCATTTTAGGAACTGTCCAGAGCAGCATGATGTTTTCTATGGGGATTTTCTCCTACTCTGGACAGTTCTTAAAATGGACAGCGATGTCAGCAGAGAGCACTGTGCTCGTGATGTCAGCAGAGAGCGCTGTGTTCCAAAAAGAAAATAATTTCCTCTGTAGTATTTAGCAGCTAATAAGTACTGGAAGGATTAAGATTTTTGTTATAGAAGTAATTTACAAATCTGTTTAACTTTCTGGCACCAGTTGATTAAAAAAATAAAAATAAAAAAAAAGTTTTTCACCCGAGTACCCCTTTAATATGCAGTGAGAAACAATTGGATACACTGTGTGATACACGGATCAGTGCAACATAGACAGATACTTAGATACTGGAGATAGATAGATAGTATTATACATGCTCACTGGATTAGGTCTGCAATGCGTTTTACTCGTATTTTGATGTCATCTGGGCTTTCTTTAGTAATCCAACATAATCCTATGTACGTTCCTTTCCCCAGCCACCACAGCCGATCGCTTCTACAGGATTGACAGAGCTCAGGTAACTTGGAGATATCTATTTCATTGTAAAAGTTTTATTGTAAAAAAATAAATATAAAAAATAAATAAAAAATAAACATTGTCCATGGAGCCCTACCTCTAAGCCGCACACCATTTATTTGAATGAGCAGGACGGGGTCAGCTAGTGACTCTAGTCGGCTAATTTTTAGACCATGTCCGTTTTCGTTGCCATAGTCTGCTGCGGTTTCGGTTCCGGCAACAAAACGAATACAGTCCAAAAATTAGCTGGAGTCACTAGGTGACTAAAGGAACCTAAAAGAATCTAACAAGAAAATAAGAAAATAATAGACCAGGTCTGGGGAGCACCCAAACATGGGTCTTGCCTCCTGCTGACACTAGCTAAAACCGACCACCTCACCTCCAGTGGGCCATTCAATTGAATAGGCTGCCGTATCCCCCAAAACGAAATGTGAATATACCCTAAGGCGACTACTAGACATCACAGACAAGGGGAACCTATATAGTAAAAAAAAATGAAAATAAAACAAATAAAATAATAAATGTGCATAAATATTAAACCCAGCAATCCATGTACACGGTCTTATAAATAAATAAATATATATATACAGTAGATAAATAAACATGTGAACATAGAGGAAGAAAAACTTTCATAGATGGTACAAAAAATCCAAATCCCAGTGTAGTTCTACCCAAGGCAACAAAGATAATGAGATGCAAAAATGTCCATAAAAGCATTCCCACTATTGCATAAAACATAAAGTGCAAATAGTGTCCTAAGTCCCATGGGAACAGGGAACATCGAGTGCAAATGTATCGAGGCCTAGATCATAGAGGCAGATTACTACTACAAACAGAGGGTATGATAAAAAGAGGGGTGTCCCAGAGCACGTCCCGACGTGTGTTTTGCATCTCTTCCTCAGGGGGGTCGTCTTTATGAAGTGTGAAAATGTTTCAGGGTGTCGGGAACACTTTAGACTACATCAATATTAACACAAATTCCCTGACTTGAGCAGTAATATGTAGATATTGATGTGGATGGTGATTACAGTCTACGCAAGGTTTCCATGTTATCACTGTATATGGCAAAAATGAGGGCCGCCTATTTCTACAATCATACCTCCTGTACAATAAAAGGCCTTCTTTAGCTGTCATTTTAAGTCAGTGTTTCCCAACCAGGGTGCCTCCAGCTGTTGCAAAACTACAACTCCCAGCATGCCCTGACAGCCTTTCGCTGTCCGGGCATGCTGGGAGTTGTAGTTTTGCAACAGCTGGATGCACCTGGTTGGAAAACACTAATTTAAAGGGGTACTGCGGTACAAAACATTTTTTTTAATGAACTGGTGCCAGAAAGTTATACAGCTTTATAAATTACTTCTATTAAAAAAAATATGAATCCTTCCAGTACTTCTTAGCAGCTGTATACTACAGAGGAAATTCTTTTCTTTTTGAATTTCTTTTCTGTCTGACCATAGTGCTCTCTGCTGACACCTCTGTCCGTGTCAGGAACTGTCCAGAGCAGGAGCAAAGCCCCATAGCAAACCTCTCCTGCTCTGGACAGTTCCTGACACGGACAGAGGTGTCAGCAGAGAGCACTGTGGACAGACAGAAAAGAAATCCAAAAAGAAAACAATAATTTCCTCTGTAGTATATAGCTGCTAAAAAGTACTGAAAGGATCAAAACAATTTTAATAGAAGTAATGTACAAATCTGTTTAACATTCTGGAGCCAGTTGACTTAAAAAGACCTAAAATTTTTTTTCCTCCAGAGTACTCCTTTAAGTGTTTGAAAAAAAAAATACATATTAGAAAATGGAAGATGACAATGACTGTACAGATACAGTAGAAACATTTTTGTTTTGTGTTTTTTTTTATTTTTTAGGAGCACTTGAACTTTGTGTTGGAAATCTGTCAGGATGAGCTCTTTGTCCTGGACCCTGAGCTGATCATCACCCAGTCTGTGGGCACTTCTCCGGCGATGCCTGACTCCGGGGACCGCTCTTCAAGTCCGACTAGCCAACATTTCCAGTTCCCACTACAACCACCATCCTCTACCGCAGATTCCCCTACAGTATCCGAGCTTCAGCAGGGGTCTGCCTGCCGGGGCAGGACGCATAGTGATAGCTCCTTGACCAAAATGGATGTTTCACCTGCATATAGGTATGTCATAGTTCGATTGTTGTCATGACCCTCAAAGAACAATACCCAGAGCCTACACAGCTTGGTTCAATGATAAGAGCTGGAGCGAATCAATATTTGCATTTGGATAGCTTTGTGTGACCCATTGAATGTTTCCCATTGAACCATATGTCACCTACTTAATGATTACGTACATTGGATATATCGTGGACAAGTAGAAGAGAGTATGACTCCAGGATCAGACTACACAGCGTATGTTTGTAGTCTGTTACCATGGAAACCTTTTTAAAATTTTGTCTTGGAGCTGTAGACTAAAAACAAGAGGACATAAATAAAGTGGTTATCCAAATATTAAAAACTTAAAGGGGTATTCCAGGAAAAAAAATGTTTTTATATCAACTGGCTTCAGAAAGTTAAACAGATTTGTAAATTACTTCTATTAAAAAAATCTTAATCCTTCCAATAATTATCAGCTGCTGAAGTTGAGTTGTTCTTTTCTGTCTGGCAACAGTGCTCTCTGCTGACATCTCTACTTGTCTCAGGAACTGCACAGAGTAGAAAAGGTCTGCTATGAGGATTTGCTTCTACTCTGGACAGTTCCCGAGACAAGTGTCATCAGAGAGCACTTAGAAAAGAACAACTCAACTTCAGCAGCTCATAAGTAATGAAAGGATTATGATTTTTTAATAAAAGTAATTTACAAATCTGTTTAACTTTCTGGAGCCAGTTGATATATATAAAAAAAAAGTTTTTCCTGGATGACCCCTTTAAGTGGATAAGTGTCTGATTGCTGGGACCACCCACGATCTCCAGAATGGGGCCCGGCTCTCCCTGCTCAGTGCTTCGGCCCCCACCTTCCGAGATGTTCTTGTGAAATTGATTGGAACCGGACCCGGTTCCTAATTAGGTGTCAGGATCATTGCATGCACGAGAGAAGAAAATCACTCTGACACAAAGTTCAGCAAATGATACTTCCTGTATTTTCAACAGTTACAAGGGTTTTTATAGACTGTAACAATTGTGCCGTGTGAAAAACTATACGTCATGACTAGCTGTCCTTGTGATTGGTTTCTTCCATCTGCAGGTGTTTCTCATCCAGCACGTGGGTCTTATCATCTTGGGTGTAGCTCTCTCTGGAGGCGCCATCTTATACACATTGTTCCAGGCATGATGGGAGGGGGGAGTGAGCTAGTTAGTGGCCATTTTAGCAAGCATATCCAAAATAGTCATTTCAGCTTATCCATTTCACTTGTTTAGTCAGTGACTGCCCATGCAGCCGATCACCGGCACCAGCAATGTCCCGCCAAGTTTATTGGCCGAGCAGGCCGTCACTGCCAAATCTCGGAAGGTGGGGGCTGGAGCGGGGTGATCCGGGCCCTGTCTGGAGACCGTGGGGGGGGGGGGGGTTTGTTTCCAGCAATCAGACACTTATCCTCTTAAAGGGGTACTCCGGTGGAAAACATTTTTTTTTTTAAATCAACTTGTGCCAGAAAGTTAAACAGATTTGTAAATTACTTCTATTAAAATATCTTTACCCTTTCAGTACTTTTTAGGAGCTGTATGCTTGAATTTCTTTTTTTGTCTTGTCCACTGTGCTCTCTGCTGACACCTGATGTCCGTATCAGGAACTGTCCAGAGCAGCATAGGTTTGCAATGGGGGATTTTCTACTGCTCTGGACATTTCCTGATACGGGCATCAGGTGTCAGCAGAGAGCACTGTGGACAACACAAAAAAATAAATTAAAAAAGAAAATTTTCTCTGTAGTATACAGCTGCTAATAAGTACTGGAAGGGTAAAGATTTTTTAATAGAAGTCATTTACAAATCTGTTTAACTTCTGGCACCAGTTGATTTAAAAAAATAATAAATTCCACCGGAGTACCCCTTTAAGTTATTAATATATGGAAAACCCTGTTCTCTTGTTTTTAGTCTACATCTCCAAGACTAGATTAAAAGGTCTCCGTGGTAACAGACTACAAACATACGCTGTGTAGTCTGATCCTGAAGCCATACTCCCTTCTACTTGTCCACCACTTCTTACGAACATATCCAATGTAGGGGCCAGATGGTTCAATGGGAAACATTCAATGGGTCACACAAACCCATGAAAATGCAAATATGGATTTGCTCCTATTTTTTATATCTGGAAAACACTTTTATTTACAGTATGTTTTCTTGTTTTTAGTCTACAGCTCCAAGACTCATCTCCATGGTAACAGACTACAGACATACGCTGTGTAGTCTGATCCTGCAGTCATACTCCCTTTTTTGTACTATGGATAAGGGGATCCATTTTTTATAGCTGTGTGCATCCTTAAGACATTGTTTTCTAAAAAGTGTGTCTTCTGCTTTTGCAAAACTACAACTCCCAGCATGCCCGGACAGCCAAAGGCTGTCCGGGCATGCTGGGAGATGTAGTTTTGCAACAGCTGGAGACTCACAGTTTGGAAAAAGGGGTACTCCAGTGAAATTTTTTTTTTTTTTTAAATCAACTGGTGCCAGAAAGTTAAACAGATTTGTAAATTAGTTCTATTAAAAAAATCTTAATCCTTCCAGTACTTATTAGCTGCTGAATACTACAGTGGAAATTATTTTCCTTTTGAAACACTGCATCATGAGCACAGTGCTCTCTGCTGACATCTCTGTCCATTTTAGGAACTGTCCAGAGTAGGAGAAAATCCCCATAGCAAACATATGCTGCTCTGGACAGTTCCTAAAATGGACAGAGATGTCAGCAGAGATCACTGTGGTCATGATGTAAGCAGAGCGCTCTGTGTTTCAAACAGAAAAGAATTTCCTCTGTATTATTCAGCAGCTAATAAGTACTGGAAGGATTAAGATTTTTTTAATAGAAGTAATTTACAAATCTGTTTAACTTTCTGGCATTAGGTGATTAAAAAAAAAAAAAAAAAAAGTTTTTCACTGGAGTACCCCTTTAAGTGATGTTCACATGGCACAAAGGTACAGAGGATGACCTAAGGACTTTATTCTCTTTAAGGTGGGAATGATGGTGAAAGCAGCAAAGTGGTGCACATAACCTTCACATGCCGGGCAAAGAATGGAATGGACGTCGCATTTACAGTTTTACAAGCGCCTCTTAAAATTGTTCCTTTAAGTATCTCCTCCTGCTGCTCAGCCTTATCTACCCCTGTAGACGTCTGCGCGACCATATCACAAAAAAAGCAAATCCCACAAGCGCCGTAAAAGTCAATGATAAACCAAATTAACAGAATGTTTTTCGGGGATTCCTGTTTTACCAACCCAGAAGAAGAACTAAGAAAAAGTTATGTTTGTAGCATTTTTTTAAAAAAATTTTTTCACTTCTTCATTCTGTAACCCATCCCATTTTTTTATTAATATTAAAGGGGTACTCCAGAGAAAAAAAAAATTTCAAATCAACTGGGGTCAGAAAGTTATACAGATTCATGATTTAGATCTATTACAAAATCTTAATCCTTCCAGTACTTACTGTATCAGCTGCTGTATGCTCTAGAGGAAGTTGTGTAGTTCTTTCCAGTCTGACCACAGTGCTCTCTGCTGCCACCTCTGTCCGTGTCAGCAGGAGCGAATGCCCATGGTGAACCTCTACTGCTTCGGACAGAGGTGGCAGCAGAGAGCACTGTGGTCAGACTGGAAAGAACTACACAACTTCCTTTGGAGCATACAGCAGCTGAGAAGTACTGAAAGGATTAAGATTTTTAAGTAGAAGTAATTTTACTAATCTGTATCATTTTTTGCCACCAGTTAATTTGATAATATTCTGGCTCCAGAAAGTTAAACAGATTTGTAAATAACTTCTATTAAAAAAAAATCTTAATCCTTTCAGTACTTATGAGCTGCTGAAGTTGAGTTGTTCTTTTCTTTCTAAGTGCTCTCTGATGACACCTGTCTCGGGAACTGTCCAGAGTAGAAGCAACTCCCCATAGCAAACCTCTTCTACTCTGTGCAGTTCCCGAGACAAGCAGAGTTGTCAGCAGAGAGCACTGTTGCCAGACAGAAAAGAACAACTCAACTTCAGAAGCTGATAATTATTGGAAGGATTAAGATTTTTTTAATAGAAGTAATTAACAAATCTGTTTAACTTTCTGGAGCCAGTTGACATAAAAAAATAAAAAAAAAAGTTTTTCCTGGAATACCCCTTTAACTCCTATACACCAAAAAAATGTAAGTACACTAACAACAAAATAATGTGAAATACAATAATCTTTACTGACATAAAGAGTAACAGAATGACAAACAGCATTACAATGGCACCAGCACACACACAGTGGACATAGACATAGATAGACCTCTGTGCACTGGAACCAAAACTGGAAGGAAAGGTAATGGTGCAGCACTTACAAGCTGTAGTCAAAAATTACAGATAAATATCCCATATGACAATAAAGTAATCAGCATGTAAAGTACTAAGAAAGACAAAAATGTATATCATGTGGAGACCAGACTATGTATACCTTCCAACGCGCGTTTCACTGTTGGGCGCTTCATCAGGGGGCACGTTCTTTATTCCTGAACAATGTTTGCCGTGTGGCCTCTGCCATTAGGAAGTTCCACCCCTATGTAGGGTGGTATTGGTCCGTACAATATTTAGGTAAGGTGGTACGTGTGCCAGTAACATCCACATGATGCCAGTAGCCAAGGTATCTTGCCTAACATTGCCAAGAGCATCACACTGCCTCCACTGACTTGTCTTCTTCCGCAAGAGGACAGGGTTCAAGAAGAGGACAGGAGTTGACAAGGCCAACCACTGGTGACTATATCTGATTGCCCAATGATACAGCCGCTGGCCCAATTGCCTTGGCAGCTTGTTTAAAGGGGTACTCCTGTGCCCCAGCTTTATGAACATCAGGTTCAGAAGTATTGGAGCCGCGGTCGCGACATCATGGTCATGGCTCCTTGTGATATCACACCATGCCCCCTCCATTGATGTCTATGGGAGGGGGCGTGACGTCGTCACGCCCCCTCCCATAGACATCAATGGAGGGGGCGTGGCGTGATGTCACAAGAAGGTGTGGCCCGGGACATCACAACCGCGGACGCTGCTCCAAGCCTTTAAGGCGTACCAGTGACTTTTCAGGATAAATTGTTTTATGTGTGCACATGAGGCGCAGCCCTATTTCTGGCCATTATATAACCTTTATATTGTATTTTTTAGCAGATTTCTGCTCTGCAGGCTTCCTCTCTAGTTTGCAGTTCTTCCGGAGCTGGTAGGCGGAGCTCCCTCCCATAGACTTGTATTGGCTTGTCTTGCAGACACGGGACAAAGATGAGCTTATTTTTAGAGTCGATTGAAACTGCAGGAGTGGAGGGGAGGGGGGGGGGGACAGTTATAAAGTTCAAAACAAGAGAAAGAAGCATTTTTCTCTAATAAGATATATTACAACGTTTCTTACATTCACTTGGACTACTAATCTATGCAAAGTTTATTTAAATGTACAGTGCCTATTTATAAGTAAATGGTCTCTCTATTGGTCGTTAACGAAACTTTTCTATAAGGACACGTAACACTGTAACGTAACAAAAGGGCCGACTCGGGGACTTACACTTACTGGCAATTTTCTTCCAATTACTAAGAAAACGATTTTTTTAAAATCTCGCTAATGTGCCCTGACCACTTTACCCAGGAATCCCTTCAATTACATTATCCTGGTTGTGCGTCTCGTAATCCCGGCCTTAAGGATTGTGGCATGAAAATAACATAACAGGATTTACAAGTGGGAACGGTCCCGTGTGCGGACATGCAACGTCCACATCTGCTTCTAATAAAAATGTATAAACTAAACAAAAGCGTCCATCGGATCCATTACACTAGCGAGCCGTAAATCTCTGGGGTGACTGCAGAGCAGCTCGGTAGGAGGCTGTATACACTAAAATATGACTTTCTTAGTCATCGGGATGTGCTTGAATGCGCAGAGAATACGTTCCGTTGTTTGTACGCAGCTCGGATACATAAATAACTCTTAGGATCGGCTGACGTGCAGGATCGGCGGATGTCGGTACGGCGTGCGCTGATGATGATTGAGAATCCAGGAGTATTCACGGAGGGATAGTCCATCTCCATCTGTCATCATAATGCTACTTCTATACAGATTGTTCCAGAATGATATAATAAATATGTTCTGCACTATGTAAGGGTGGTAACGGGTATACCCACCCAGCGCTCCCAACATACCTGCATAACTGACTAGGTATGTAGCCATTTGGGAATGGAGGATGTTCACTAGTAAGATTTACCGTTCAGGTAGCGCAGAAAGTTGCATGTTAAATCGGTGCTGTTTTTTTGTGTCACCCAGCTTTTCTGGAAACTGATAATATGCTATTACGTTAAAGGGGTACTCTGGTGAAAAACCTTTTTATAAATTTTTTTTAAATCCAAAACAGATTTGTAAATCACTTCTATTAAGAAATCTTAATCTTTCCTGTACTTATTAGCCGCTGAATACTACAGCGGAAATTCTTTTCCGTTTGAAACACAGAGCTCTCTGCTGACATCATGAGCACAGTGCTCTCTGCTGATATCTCTGTCCATTTTAGGAACTGTCCAGGGTAAAAGGAAATCCCCATAGCAAACATATATGCTGTTCTGGACAGTTCCTAAAATGGACAGAGATGTCAGCAGAGAGCACTGTGCTCGTGATGTCAGCAGACAGTTCTGTGTTTCAAAAAGAAAATAATTTCCTCTGTAGTATTCAGCAGCTAATAAGTACAGGAAGGATTAAGATTTTTTATTAGAAGTAATTTACAAATCTGTTTAACTTTCTGGCACCAGTTGATAAAAAAAAAAAAAAAGTTTTTCACCGGAGTACCCCTTTAACGTAATAGCATATTATCAGTTTCCAGAAAAGCATACCTGTGATGTTACAGAATGTAAATAATGCTACTATATGCTAATTACATAGGAATTCAAATTGTGGTATTTGCGCTATGTGGGGGAGATTTATCAAAACCTGTGCAAAGGAAAAGCTGCCCAGTTGCCCATAGCAACCAATCAGATCACTTCTTTCATGTTTAACAAGGCTTCTGCAAAATGAAAGTAGCGATCTGATTGGTTGCTATGGGCAACTGGGCAGCTTTTCCTTTGCACAGATTTCAATAAATCTCCCCCTATATATTTATATTTACACTGCCCCCTGCAGGATAATAAATATACTTATATATATACTTTTTTTTTATATATATTTTTTATTTTTTCTAGAAACGGCAATAACATTTCGGATTATAACTGCGGTAAGTGTTTCACCTTATATCTGCCGTATGTATATATTATATAGAAATATGTGATACAGTCATCATAGAAAGCAATTTTTAATGCATTGTACTTTTTTTTCTGGTGGAAAAAGTTTGCTTAGTTTCACTTCTGCAGCCTGCATGTTGTCACATAAAGTTGCTGACTGCTCTGTCCCGTTCATATAGAAGCTGCCTGACGGCTCAGTCTCCAGCCCTTATCTCCTTTTGTCCTGAACCATTTTTTAAATTGAGGTCTGGTCAAATCAATTTGTGATCTGGTAATAAATCAGCTTAGAAGATTGCTCAGGAAAGGACAGATAAGGACTGGAGACTGAGAGGTCAGACGACTTCTATTTGTGTATTTTCCAATCTGAGTGTCTCCAGCTGTTGCAAAACTACAACGCCCAGCATGCTGGGCATTGTAGTTTTGCAACAGCTGGAGGTTGACTGGTTTTAAAAATACTGTTCTATATGAATAGGAAAGAGCAGCCTGTACTCTGGCTGCAAAAGAGAAACTAAGCAAACTTTTTAATAAAGACCTATAGGGAAAAAAAATTCTAAAAAAGATATGTACAATGCAAGAATAAATCAAGTGCATTCAAAAGTGTCCATAGCCTTTATCACTTGTTTGCTTGAGCCCTGATGCTTTGAATGTTTATTATTTTTTATATATATACATATATATGTGTTTTATATATATATATATATATATATATATATATATATATATTATTTTTTTTTTTTTAAATATAGTTTACTGATTTGTGCTTTCTTTAATAGATGAAGTTTTATTGGAATCTGCAAAAAACGATGAGCTTGAAAAGGTATGCATATAGAGGTCACATGATCTTTTACACATGAGGATAGGGTCAGGGGTGGGCAGCACCATGGCGGGTCATGTGGTATAGACCCAGACATGCTGCTGGGCTCTCTGAGGGGTTTTAATAGCCATTTATCCTCATTCTGGCTTTGCTCTTAGTTCAGGGAAGCACATCGTGCTGGCGGCAACCTTACTCAGCGGGACTTCAGTGGCTGCACGCTGTTACATCACGCGGTAAATGCCGGGAGTAAAGAGATTGTCAAATATATTATTGAGAATGGTAAGTGTCTGTAGAATTAGAGAACAAATGTACACGTTTTTTCAAATGCAGATTTCTTATAAGAGGTTTCATACTTTTCAATCTGTGTCCTCATCCAACCTTGGTAACTGCTTTAAAAGGTCCCTCTATTTTTTGGTTAAAAAAAAAATATATATTCAAACTGATATATACTTAAATTAAATGGTATCCATCAAGTTAATCCCCATACAGTGACCCTGTAGGTAATTACAGTGCAGTTACATCTTTTCTAATCACAGTTGGTCACTTTTTCTTTTCTTCTCCATTCAGCCCAGACGGCCAGAATTGGTCCTTTGAGTCTTGACTCTGAATCTGCCACGTAAATATTTTATCCTCCGTACTTTTCACTTTTCTATACAAACTTCCCGTCCATAGAAATAATGCCCTTTTTGTGCCCCGCACAGTAATAGTAGACTGATTAATATTGCTCTCACGCAGTAGTTACCACCTAATAGTGCTCCCACGCAGTAGATAGCCCTGTAATAGTGCCCCCCAACAAAACATGACTCGCCATAGTGTCCACTAATGGAACATGATGCATAATAGTTCTCCTCAACGAGCACGGCCTGCAATAGTGCCCCCCTCCCCCCCCAACGAGCACGGCCTGCAATAGTGCCCCCCAACGAGCACGGCCTGCAATAGTGCCCCCCAACGAGCACGGCCTGCAATAGTGCCCCCCAACGAGCACGGCCTGCAATAGTGCCCCCCAACGAGCACGGCCTGCAATAGTGCCCCCCAACGAGCACGGCCTGCAATAGTGCCCCCCAACGAGCACGGCCTGCAATAGTGCCCCCCAACGAGCACGGCCTGCAATAGTGCCCCCCAACGAGCACGGCCTGCAATAGTGCCCCTCAACGAGCATGGCCTGCAATAGTGCCCCTCAACGAGCACGGCCTGCAATAGTGCCCCTCTATGAGCATGGCCTGAAATAGTGCCCCTCTATGAGCATGGCCTGCAATAGTGCCCCTCAACGAGCATGGCCTGCAATAGTGCCCCTCAACGAGCACGGCCTGCAATAGTGCCCCCCAACGAGCACGGCCTGCAATAGTGCCCCCCAACGAGCACGGCCTGCAATAGTGCCCCCCAACGAGCACGGCCTGCAATAGTGCCCCCCAACGAGCACGGCCTGCAATAGTGCCCCCCAACGAGCACGGCCTGCAATAGTGCCCCCCAACGAGCACGGCCTGCAATAGAGCCCCCCAACGAGCATGGCCTGCAATAGTGCCCCTCAACAAGTATGGCCTGCAATAGTGCCCCTCTATGAGCATGGCCTGAAATAGAGCCCCTCAACGAGCATGGCCCACAAATATTTCCCTCCAACAGATCATGGCCCGCAATAGTTCCCCCCCCCCCCCCCAGCAGAACTTGGCCTATCTTAGTGCCACCTAATGGAACCTGACCTGCAACAGTGCCATGCCCCTGAGTAGAACTAGGAATTAATTAATCTAAACCTGTTTATTCTGTGTTAAAATATCCTGTGGGTGGTTCTAATAACATTTTTGTGTAGACACTATTACAGAAAAGGCAGTCACTCAATGATTAGCACCACCCACTGGACTCCTAAGCCCAGTATGAACAGAGTCAGTCTCTCTCCAGCTCCAAACCACCATCCTCTGGCAAGCATGGGACCCACCTCTATGATGTCCATGAGCCTTAGTATGGCATATGGATAGGGGTTGTCCTGGTTGGAGAACACTTTTACAAGAAAATTCAATTTCTAGTCTGCCCTCCTCAGGTGAACTATAGACCACCACAGTGTAATATACTCACAGGGAAAGCACAGGAAATTTAGCAGAAGAGATTCCGCTAATGGAAGTGTATTCATCACCAGGCGTTATGCAGTATATATACAGCACAGTGATCTCTCAACTTACAATGGCCTCAACATACGATAGTTTCAACATACAATGGTCTTTTCTGGATCATTGTAAGGCTGGGTTCACACTACGTTTTCTCCCATACGGGAGCGCATACGGCAGGGGGGAGCTAAAAGCTCGCGCTCCCGTATGTCATTCATTTCAATGAGCCGGCCGGAGTGAAACGTTCGGTCCGGTCGGCTCATTTTTGCGCCGTATGCGCTTTTACAACCGGACCTAAAACCGTGGTTGACCACAGTTTTAGGTCCGGTTGTAAAAGCGCATACGGCGCAAAAATGAGCCGACCGGACCAAACGTTTCACTCCGGCCGGCTCATTGAAATGAATGACATACGGGAGCGCATACGGTGACATACGGGAGCGCGAGCTTTTAGCTCCCCCCTGCCGTATGCGCTCCCGTATGGGAGAAAACGTAGTGTGAACCCAGCCTAACTTGAAAACAGACTCAACATACAATCTGCAAAACATGTCAATGGCTGTAAGAACCGACCAATCAGAATGGGCATTCACTGGTAAAACCCCTGTATTACTGAAGTGTATGCACTGACTGGTGTCTGGTAGCGCCCCCTACAGTACAGGGGGAGGTATCACATGTTCTGTACTCTTTACCTGTATTACTGAAGTGTATGCACTGACTGGTGTCTGGTAGCGCTCCCTACAGTACAGAGAGGTATTACATGTTCTGTACTCTTTACCTGTATTACTGAAATGTATGCACTGACTGGTGTCTGGTAGCGCCCCCTACAGTACAGGGAGGTATCACATGTTCTGTGCTACTCTTTACCTGTATTACTGAAATGTATGCACTGACTGGTGTCTGGTAGCGCCCCCTACAGTACAGGGAGGTATTAAATGTTCTGTACTCTTTACCTGTATTACTGAAGTGTATGCACTGACTGGTGTCTGGTAGTGCCCCCTACAGTACAGGGAGGTATTACATGTTCTGTACTCTTTACCTGTATTATTGAAGTGTATGCACTGACTGGTGTCTGGTAGCGCCCCCTACAGTACAGGGAGGTATCAGATGTTCTGTACTACTTTTAACCTATGCCAGGGTTAGCTGCTCCTTTGGACACCAGGTGAGGGCGGCTCCAATTTACTTTTTTTTTTTTTTAAGGACATTTCGTGTACTGTACAGGACCCTGAAGAAGCTCTTGTCCTCTACATAGACCAGTGTTTCCCAACAAGGGGGCCTCCAGCTGTTGCAAAACTACAACTCCCAGCATGCCCGGACACGCATGCTGGGAGTTGTAGTTTTGCAACAGCTGGAGGCACCCTGGTTGGAAAACACTGACATAGACAGTGATTTACAGTTCCCAGCAGATCTTTCTTACTTTTATATGGAAGGATTTGCTTTATCTGTATCAGTTATCTACTTATTTTTCTTTAATCCTCACTTTTTCCTATTTTCGGATGACATTTTGGTGGCTTCAGAACCAATTACCAGGTTTCCATAGAGTTATGGTCTCAACATACAATGGTCGTCCTGGAACCAATTAATATTGTAACTTGAGGGACCACTGTAGATACATTTTATCTATGATTCTAATATTAGAGATGAATAATAAGACTACACCATGAAATCTGGTCCGTCAACAGTAATGTCACAGTTGTGCTATAGAAGAGCCGTTGCAGTAGCTGGGGTCACATATATCCGGTCATTGAATCCAGCCTAAAACTCGTCACAACTGACGACAAAAGTGCATTAATTGGAATCAGTTGTCCGGCATCCAACGTTTACTATTGTGCAGGCCGGACATGCTGTGTGTCCGAACATCCGGCGTCCTAAATTATGAAGCCGGATGAATGTGAGCTGTCCAATTCAAAGGAGTAGAATCGGTTCTGCAGTCAGATCGCCAGGATCAGTTCTACATTGCGTTTCCCTCCAGCGCTTTTCTATAGCATCGGAGGAAAACGCAACCGGATGGTCAGATATGTGTGAATAAGGGATCGACCGATTATCTATTCGGCCGATATTCACGATTTTGGACGTTATCAGTATCGGCAATTACCTTGCCGATAATCTGATAATGCCCCCACTGCCGCTGCCCCATTGCCTCCCCCATCCCCGGTTTTATAATGACCTGTTCCAGGGGTCTGGGGCCCGCGCTACTTCTGGCTCCTGCTGCGTCCTGCGTTACGCTGTGTGCTGCGCTGTGCAGCGCAATGACGAGTGACGTCCTCACGCAACGTCACAGTCAGTGCGCACAGTGACAGCGCAGGATGGGAGCCAGAAGTAGCGTGGACCCCGGGAACAGGTAATTATAAAACCGGGGATGGGGGAGGCAATAGGGCAGCTGTGGTGGGGGTGGCAATGGTACAGGGGCGGCGTGCGGTGGGGTGGGGGTCAGCAGCGGTGGTTGGGAGGACCCCCGGACAGGCAGGGGCAGAGAAACGGGTGGCAGCGGCGGTCTCTGGCCCAGCAAAAACCGCTGCAGTTCATTGATTTAAAGCGCCCACTTTAAATCAATGATCTGCAGCGGCTTCTTCGGGGCCTGGGGGGTGGAGAAATAGCCGATAACGTATACCGGAATATCCGTATAAATTATCGGCCTGAAAGGCCACAGATTATCGTATCGGCCCTAAAAAATCGATATCAGTCGATCCCTAATGTGAATGGGTCCTTACTCATGACTCTTTGTTCCAGTCTCTGTCCTATTACTCGGACCTTATCCAGTTGTCTTCTACCATAAGTGCTTTTCCTAACAATCCATTATTCTTGTTTCTTCATCCCCTTGTCTAGCTCCATCCGAGATCCTGGATATCGCGGAGCTGAAAAAGTAAGTTTCACAACCGAACGGCTGCCAAGAATCATTATGTGGCCGAGGTGCTGAGTCATGAGCGCTAAAGAGGCATTAATGTCAGAAATGACTCAGAAGAGGAATGTTACTTATAAAAACCCTGTAATTGCCTCGTTAAAAAAAAAGTGGTCTCCCCCCCCCCCTCCCAAGGTCTTAGTTTTTGAAATTGTATTCACTTGTAGATCTTCCATAGTTAATACACACCCAGTGCCTGCAAACAATAGGCCGTAAGTTGCAACCAACAGAAGAGATTCCATTTAGACTAAGGCTCCTTAGCAACACAAAGTCTCACACTGTTCGTGGGCGACTTTAAGAAGTTACAATTGATCTTGTTAAAAAAAAAATAAAAAAATTAGTTAAATATCTAACATGTAATTTGCAGTCACCCCGCAAATAGTAGTAATGGGCTTTGCTTGTAAAATTGACATAAAGGGGTACTCCAGTATTTCAAAACATATCTTCTGCTGTCATTAGCTGAGAGAAAAAGGCCAAAACTAGAAATGTCCTGATAACATTTGTTAAGAACTGAATACGAGTACGGATACCAATTACAAATACTTTTTTATTAATGTGACGGTAGAAATGGTTATAGACTTTGTGAAGCCGAAGCCTTAAGAGAAAGTCAATCATGAGACCCTCACTGACACTGATATTAAGATACAGTATGTCCCTAGTAGTAAGGTAGGGAAGCCCCCAGAAGGTAGGTAGGGAAAACTCCCCATATTAGGTAGAAGCCCCAAGTAGAGAATCTCCCCCTATTAAGTACAATCCCTCAGTAGGTAGGTAGGTTAGGTAGGGAATCCTCCCTTTTAGGTAGAAGCTGCCAGTAAGTAGGTAGGGAAAACTCCCCATATTAGGTAGAAGCCCCAAGGGGGTAGGTAGAGAATCTCCCCCTATTAAGTAGAATCCCTCAGTAGGTAGGTAGGGAATCCTCCCTATTAGGTAGAAGCCGCCAGTTAGTAGATAGGGAAACCTCACTTTTTAGGTAGAAGCCCCCAAAGGACAGATAGGTAGGAAGGAAGTCCTCCGTTTTGGGCAGAAGCCGCCACTAAGTAGGTAGGGAAAATTCCCCATATTAGGTAGAAGCCCCAAGTGGGTAGGTAGAGAATCTCCCCCCTATTAAGTAGAATTCCTCAGTAGGTAGGTAGGGAATCCTCCCTATTAGGTAGAAGCCGCCAGTTAGCAGGTAGGGAATCCTCACTTTTTAGGTAGAAGCCCCCAGAAGAGAAGATAGGCAAGTTGGGAATCCTCCTATTAGACTGAAACCTCGGTTAGGTAGGGAACCCTTTCCCTTTAGGTAGTCAGGTAAAAATCCCACTTGCCTTCTCTCAGCTCCCTTGCTAAGGCCTCTTCATCCTCCGCTCTGTTAGTGGTGCAACTATCCAGCAAAGAGAATGTATTCCCTATGTGTTTTTATTGGTGACCGATACTAAGGCTGCGTTCACACGGCCGTCTAGACCCGTCCCGTTCTTCTCCCATCAAAAATAAAAACGGACAATGATGAATGCAAACGGATGTTATCCGTTTGGATCCATTATTGTTCAGTTAATAAAAACCAAAAAAATTTTTTTTTGTTCTGGGCATGCTCAGAAGTAAAAACGGATCAAAAAACGGATGCAAACGGATGACATTAAAGGCTCATCCATTTTCCATAGACTTCAATGTTAAGTTTACTGTATCCGTTTTTTTCTTTATTTTTTTCTTTATTTTTTTTTGAGGAAAGAAAAAATGCTGCATGTGCCGTTTTTTTCTGCCGTCAAAAAAACGGAAATGAGCGCAGACGGGTGCAAATGGATGTAAATGGATTGTAAAAGAATCCCATTGACATGAATGGGATTTTTTTTAAACCGTTTTTAATCCGTTTACAGCCTGCAAGAACGGAACCGAAATGGGGATAAAAAATAAAATGGGGACAGACAACCGTGTGAACACACCCTAAACTGTTTAAACTGTTTCAATTTTGCTTTTTTTTTGCACAATATTATGGGGACTTACATTTATCTCGCCTGTGCTGTTTTTAACAGCATTTAGAGATTTGCTTTACAGCATGACCCATGGACATAGGCAACAGTAGGCAGGAGCTGTCCCATTCACATAAATGGCAAACATTTGCATTGGTCATTTCACAGGGGAGAGGGAGGCTGAACTCCTGTTGTCTTCTCTATCAATTGGTGTAACCTTTGTTGTAATGCTGTGCAGCACCACAGAAATAACAGAAAGTCTTAGTTTAGTTTTAGGCCTAGTGGTGATTGGAGGATTATTTTATTATTTAGATTAGTTTTTTTTCCAACCTTTGCGCCTCCAGCTGTTGCAAAACTACAACTCCCAGCATGCCCGGACAGCCTTCGGCTGTCCGGGCATGCTGGGAGTTGTAGTTTTGCAACAGCTGGAGGCACACTGGTTGTGAATCGGAAACAGGTGTCCTTTAAGATACTGCTGCATCCATAGGTTACATGACCAGGCACTTATCTCTGAAAGATTAAAGTCGTTGACTCATCTTTTTGACTATTTTTATTTTTTTTGTAATTTTCTTGTCTTTCAGCGGGGAGACGGGTCTGCACCTTGCGGCATCTCTACGTCAGCGCACCATCTGTCATTACATAGTGGAGGCAGGGGCATCGCTCATGAAAACAGATCTGCAGGTAGTGGTTAAAAAACATACAGGTGTGGCTTTACTGTGGAATTTTTGGGGTGGAGGATTGAAGGTGAAAATGTGAACGTAAAAAAATAATAATAATAATAATAAAAAATGTGTGTGTGTATATATATATATATATATATATATATATATATATATATATAGTATTTATGAAAAATGTGTGTGTATATATATATATATATATATATATATATATATCTATAGTATTTATAAAAAATGTGTGTATATATATAGTATTTATAAAAAATGTGTGTATATATATATATATTATATATATATACACACACACACATATAAATAAATCTTTAATGAGTACGGCCAATTCGGTAAACATATTTTATAATTCCATAAAATATAAATAATATCGTTTTTTTTTTCTGGTTTTATCAGCTATATATATATATATTTTTTTTTTATCTTTTGCTTTTGGAATATTTTTACCTTTTAATGGTCTATTCACACGTACAGTGTTCTGTTCCGATTTGATGCGCAGGATTTCAAGCTGTGTTCAGTCATTCAGTTTACATTGAGGTCTGCAGATAAAAATCCTGCCCATCAAATCTGCGCATCATACTGTACGTGTGAATAGATCATTAAAAGGTTACTCCGGTGGAAAACTTTATTTTTTTTTTTTTTTTAAATCAACTGGTGCCAGAAAGTTAAACAGATTTGTAAATGACTTCTATTGAAAAATCTTAATCCTTCCAGTACTTTTTAGCAGTTGTATACTACAGAGGAAATTCTTTTCTTCTTGGATTTCTTTTCTGTCACGAGCACAGTGCTCTCTGCTGACATCATGACCACAGTGCTCTCTGCTGACACCTCTGTCCATTTTAGGAAATGTCCCAAGCAGCATAGGTTTGCTATGGGGATTTTCTCCTGCTCTGGACAGTTCCTGACATGGACAGCAGAGGTCAGCAGAGAGCACTGTGGTTGTGACAGAAAAGAAATCCAAAAAGAAAAGAATTTCCTCTGTAGTATACAGCCGCTAATAAGTACTGGAAGGATTAAGATTTTTTTTTTTAATAGAAGTCATTTACAAATCTGTTTAAAACTTTCTGGCATCAATTGTTAAAAAAAAAAAAAAAAAAAAAAAAAAAAAAGTTTTCCACCGGAGTACCCCTTTAAGGGGGTTATCTAAAGCTGAATAAAGTTCAGGAGGTCCAGCACTGTCGTAGCAAGCAGCTTTATTGTAGTAACATCACACAGATAAAAACTGCAATCAGTCAGACATGTTTCAAGCGCATGCGCTCTTCCTCGGTGACCGAAGTTATCCCCTACCCACAGGATAGATGATAAATGGCTTATCTGACTACTAGTACCCCTGCCTGTCCAGAGAACAGATTGCTGAGCCTGGCAATGTCTGAACGCCCCATAGAGAATGAATGGAGCGCTGGTCACGCATGTAACAATTGTCTATTGTTATCGGGAAATTTAAGGGTCCCATTAGTCAGACCCCCCAGCAAGTTATCTCCTATCCTGTGGATAAGGGGATGACTTTGGATCTTGGATAACCCTTTAGTTTGAAACTTTTAGGTTGAAAAGTGTATTCGTACCTCTTAAAAACATTGGACATTTTTTTTTTTTTATTAGTGGGGGTCTGAGTGCTGAGATCTCCACCGATCATTAAGACAAAGGGGCACAACACTCAGCTAAGCATTTTGGTATTTTTATTTTAGTGATCTTTGAGAGTCTCAGCTCCCTGAACCCCTCCGATCAAAACTTCTGTCACTTCTGACATCAAGGTATTTAAAGGGGTGCTCCAGTGTTCTGAACATTTTGTTCAGAACTCTCTGACCCGGAGGCCGTGAGCGTGACGTCATGGCCATGCACCCTCCATTCATGTCTATGGGAGGGGGCGTGTCCACATGAATGGAGGGGCCCTGGTGTGAAGTCACGAGGGTGCGTAGCCATGAGGTCACGATCACTGCCTGGCGTTTGTTTACAACGGGAGATCGCGGAGGGCCCAAGCAGCGGGACCCCCGCGATCAGACATCTTATCCCCTATTCTTTCGATAGGAAACAAGATGTCTAGCAGCAGAGTACCCCTTTAAAGGCAATCCGTTAGGCTAAGATCACTCGGCTGTTGTGCTCCGACCCGTTCAGTCTCTTTTTGCACGAAATGGACCCCAAACGGGTCAGAGCACAACTGTCAATGACTGGTTCCATAGAAGTGAATGGGGTCCATCGGGAGTCTGATATTTTACAGGGATAGAGTGGAGAAAAAAAAATAGGATTTTAGGGTATAAAAACAAACTTTAGCTTACCTGCAGCTGAATTGGTTGTGAATCTTATAAAATTTCCTTTTTTTTTTTTTTATTTCTAAGGCAAGTGTCAAGGAGGTGGAGCTGAGAGTCAAGTGCCACACCCCTGGCACGCCTTCTCGCTAACACTCACCTTCCCGCCCATCCTTGATTAAAGTACAGAGCCCTGTATGTCTGTCAAGGAGAAGTGCCAGGATGTGGCACTTGAGCATCTTGGCCCCGCCTCCTTGACACTTGGCTGACAAAAATAAAAAAGGCAATTTTATAAGATTTAACAGGTTTTCAACGGTGTCTACAGCTATTAGCAGCAAAGGCAGATAACAGATTATGTAAAAAAAAAAAAAAAATTGGCATATTCTGGTGCAAGTGTTGTCCAACCAGGGTGCCTCCAGCTGTTGCAAAGCTACAACTCCCAGCATGTCCGGACAGCCAAAGGCTGTCCGGACATGCTGGGAATTGTAGTTTTGCAATAGCGGGTGGTACCCTGGTTGGGAAACACTGCCCTAGTGATATGCCACCACTTTATGAGATGGGAAGAAAGTGGTCTGGGAATGCGGCCCTGGCTGTGCCGGCGGCTCCACCAGTGCCGCAGGGGTCTGTAACGCTGAGAGATGTCACCGATCATAGGTGTTGGCGATACATCTTAGCACAAGGAGCCTGAGCCAAGAATGTTCCGAGACGTGTGGATAGATCAGGTTTAGGTCTATGAAGCATTCCAGATACGGTAACGTCCTTACAGGTGTGCTCCAGTGTGATTTAGGACTCACATTTCGGCTCCCGCTCCTATTGAGTCCAGCTCTACCCCTCTGTCCCTTTTGCACCCCTTCTTGTCTTCCCTTCCTTGCCCCTACTTAAACTGCGACAGCTGCATATACAGAGGCCATTGGTGGGAATGCCAGGGGTGTAAAGCAGACAGGGGGGGGGGGGGCACAGAAGAGAGGGAATTGTTAGCATAGAGGTTAAGACAGAAGCTGAGGAATTCCAGACAGCTGCCGGCGGCCATAACCCCCCCCCCCCCCCCCCCTCTTAGATTGCCCCCCCTTCCCTCCCCTGCAGCTGCAGGTTTAATGTGCATTCCTTACACAGGCTGGTACTGAGACCGCCGCTTTAATGATGGGTCAGCAAGACCTACTTACTTACCTTAATATCTCCTGGCACCGTTTTCTCGGTAATGGTAAAGCCCTGCGCCAATTTATTTCTGAGCTGTAGTAAAGTTGGCATGTAGAGCTGGCTGCTCCTAGTCTGCATTATGCGCTCCTTCTTCAGGGTCTGCCTTAAAACCAGGTAAGGAAGCTCTCATTGACTTAAGATGTTTAGACTGCGTCTTTATCCCCAATAATGAATAGCTGGCAGAGTCTTGGCATACGTAGATGGATGTGAAAATGCTTAGAACTGCAAATGGAAACCAGAAAACACACACCACCCCCCCCCCCCCCCCGCCATTCCGCAGATTGGACACACGTGATACCAGTATCCACGTTACAAATGTGCCTGATACCCCATGTGCCATTTCTTTACCCCCTTCATCAGCCCCTGTGCCATTCCACCACCAAACCCTTATCTTCCCCTGTGCCATTTCTTCACCCCCTTCATCAGCCTCTGTGCCATTAAACTCCCCTTCTACCCCCATCACCCTCTGTGCCATTTCATCATTCCCCTTTATCAGCCCCTGTGCCATTTCTTCATCTCCTTTATCAGCCCAGGTGCCATTTAACCAGCCAACCCTCATTTTCCCTGGTGCCATTCCACCCCTCCACCCCCATCTTCCCCGATGCCATTTCATCCCCGCTTCGTCTTCCCCTGTGCCACTTCATCCCCATCTTATTCCCACTTTCGTCATTTCATTCCCCCCTTTTGGACATTTAATTTTCCCATTTGGTCCTCCCCTGTGCTATTCCATCCCCCCCCTATTGACCACCCCCCCGTGCCCCATCATTTCCCTTCCCTTAAGCCCCGTTTCATTTTAATCCACCTCCCCTTTATCACCTTCTGTGTCACATCCAGCCCTCCCCTCCGTCCTCTAATCCCCTGCTGTGCCATGGCATTTCTTACCAGGCTGACGAGCGATGCCCTCTGGGCAGCACTGACAAGTCCCGGCAGGCACCATTGTTCACTGAATTAAAGGGGCCACAACCCATGCTGCTGGTCTTAAACAGACTTTAAATCAATGAGCAGCGGTGGTTGCTGCTGCAGGATCGGACAGCCCCAAAACACACCTGGGGATCGCTACCGATCGCTGTGTCGCAGCCCTCATTTTGGAAAGACCTGGGGGGAGGGGGGGGGGGTGTATGCTGGTCAGGATCCTCATATCTTGTGCAGATTTTTTTAGTGGTTACAAAAATTTTCTGTCTCTGGAGGACTTTATCTGTCCTGTGTTACATGGATATTCCACTTATTTAACCCCTTAAGGACCAAGCCCATTTTCACCTTAAGGACCAGGCCAGTTTTATTTTTGCGTTTTCGTTTTTTCCTCCTCGCCTTCTAAAATCCATAACTCTTTTATATTTCCATCTACAGACCCATATAAGGGCTTGTTTTTTGCGTGACCAATTGTAATTTGTAATGTACTTTGTAATGAAACCTCTCATTTTACCATAAAATGTACGGCGAACCCCCCTCAAAAAAATTTTTAGGGAGGAAAATTAAATGAAAACCAAAATTTTGCACATTTTGGAGGGGTTCGTTTTCACACTGTACAATTTACGGTAAAAATGACATGTGTTCTTTATTCTGTGGGTCAATAAGATTAAAATGATACCCATGGCTAGATACTTTAATATTTTTGTACCGCTTAAAAAAAAAAAATCTAAAACTTTTTGTACAAAATCAGTAATCTAAAATCGCCCTATTTTGACCACCTATAACTTTTTCATTTTTCCGTATATAGGGCGGTATGAGGGCTCATTTTTTGCGCCGTCATATGTAATTTTGTTAGATACCACATTTGCATATATAAAACTTTTAGATCATTTTTATTAAAAAAATTTTTATATAAAATGTGACAAAAAAAAGCAGCATTTATGGACTTTTTTTATTTTTTACGTCATTCACCGTACGGGATCATTAACATTATATTTTGATAGTTCGGACATTTACGCACGCGGCGATACCAAATATGTTTATTTAAAAAAATATTTTACGCTTTTTGGGGGTAAAATGGGAAAAACGGACAATTTTCATTTTTATTGGGGGAGGGGATTTTTCACTTTTTTTTTTTACTTTTACATTTTTCAACTTTTTTTTTTTTTTTACACTTTTTATGTCCCCATAGGGGACTATCTATAGCAATCCTTTGATTGCTAATACTTTGCAGTGCTATGTATAGGACACAGCACTGCTCAGTATTATCGGTGATCTTCTGCTCTGGTCTGCTCGATCACAGACCAGAGCAGAAGACCCCGGGAGACTGCCGGAGCAAGGTGAGGGGACCTCCGGCCGCCATGCTGGACGATCGGATCGCCGCGGCAGCGCTGCGGGCGATCCGATCATCCAATCCAAGTACCTCAATGCCGAAGATGCCGTGATCTGTATTGATCACGGCATCTGAGGGGTTAATGGCGGACATCCGCGCTATCGCGGATGTCGGCCATCACGGGCGGGTCCCTGGCTGCTGCTAGCAGCCGGAACCTGCCGTGTATGACGCGAGCACCGTTCCGATGTTCACGGTCATACACAGGACGTAAATGTAGGAGAAGTCCCGCCAAGCCAGGACGTACATTTACGTCCGTGGTCGTGAAGGGGGTTAAAAAGACACAGTGTAATGCTTCATTCATTCCCTGTGGTGGCGCTGCATGGAAATGACACACTTACTGCCAGGTTTTTCCACAAATTTCGGCTGATTGCTTAGGGGTATCAGTAGGGGACACCTTGTGATCAGCTTATTGCCAAGGGTTCAGTCTAGCAAGAAGGGACTGTCCAATGTGGAGAACCCCTTTTAAAGTAAATGAAAATAAAAATGTTCCATTTCTTAAAGTATCTGTCACTTAATAATAAAAAAATCCTACCCTTTGACGTCATACAGACATGAGTAATGGAGTCTGTGCGTAGCTGTGTGCTTCTCTTCACAGCTCACCGCTAGATCTGACTCATGGCAGGAGATGGGCGCCATTGTAAATCCTGAAGCACAACGGTCATTTCACTGAAAAAAATAAATAATGCTTCTCTATGTTACTCTAAACAGTACGGGTATCACGGCCTCGGATTCCGGACCTCCTCGGTGACGCGGGAGTAACAGCCACTGCTGACAGCGCTCAGAAAATGGGCAACAGCCGGCGGTTTCGCGTTACAATCAACGCTTCTTCCGGCCCAGGGGCCGGAAGAAGCGTTGATTGTAACGCGAAACCGCCGGCTGTTGCCCATTTTCTGAGCGCTGTCAGCAGTGGCTGTTACTCCCGCGTCACCTAGGAGGTCCGGAATCCGAGGCTGTGATACCCGTACTGTGCGGTGAGTGCAGGCTACGTTTTCTCTTTTATTGTACTATGTATACTGAAGCCGATTCTCTGTCCTAGCACCGCCGCGGGTTTTTGAACAGAGACTCCCAGAGCTGGTCCTTGGTCCATAGTATAGATACAAGTTGCTAGTGCCGCTGTTTTTTCTGTACTCTTGGGAAGTCTCTATGTTACTCGGTCATGCAGTTTCTTTACATGTTTTTTTTATGTCTAGCTTCTGTATTTGGCTCACAAATCCCTCTGTCCTGCTGCTCACTCATTCTGACATCCACTGCTGAGGAAGGGGGCGTGTCCGAGGCAAGCACTGAGCCCGCCCTCACTCACCATGCATTCACGTCCTCCCTGAGTCTGCTGTGCTGTGTTAAGTCTCTTCATCCAATCACTGCAGGCTGCTCTGTTACCCCCTCCTTTCTCTTTTCACAACATATAAAAAGCAAGCACTTACACCCCCACCAATAAAAACTTTTGACATCCATCATAACTAGAGATGAGCGAACTTACAGTAAATTCGATTCGTCACAAACTTCTCGGCTCGGCAGTTGATGCTTTTCCTGCATAAATTAGTTCAGCCTTCAGGTGCTCCGGTGGGCTGGAAAAGGTGGATACAGTCCTAGGAGACTCTTTCCAAAGGAATGTATCCACCTTTTCCAGCCCACCAGAGCACCTGAAGGCTGAACTAATTTACGCAGGATAAGCATCAACTGCCGAGCCGAGAAGTTCGTGGCAAATCGAATTTACTGTAAGTTCGCTCATCTCTAATCATAACCTACAAATTTTTTTGCCATAGCTAAATCCAGCACTGAAATATTGCGGATGAATATACATAAGAAGGGGTTGTTATCTGAGCTGGCGGATGGGCTTAGGAGCAAAGTAATGTCCTCAGTGCACTAAATGCCTTAATTTGTATATTTTTTATTGAAGAGGTTATCCAGGAAAAGAAAAACAGCTATTTTCTTCCAAAAACAGCACCACCCACGTCCTCAGGTTGTGTGTGGTATTACAACTTGGTTCCAATAATTTCAATGGAAGTGACCTGCAATACCACACACAACCTGAAGACGGGGTCATGCTGTTTTTGGAAGAAAACGGCGCATTGGGGAGCGTTAATGAAGGTACCATGGTCATCAGTGTAGTGAGCGCTATCAGCCTATACCAGATGGTTAGTATGGATTAACCTGCTGTTAGTTTTCCTTTAAATCCTTCCCCCAGGTTTCCCCTTCTATTCCTGGTAATGGGATGACTCATTTGCTCTGAGTAACATTAACTTTGGGATGAGTGCAAACAAGACAAAGAGCAGCCGGCCAGAAATAATAGGGGGAGCACCTTAAGACGTCTTGGCTCCGCAGTTATTGCCTGCAGTGTGATCCTAAGCAGCACTTGACCGTCGCGTCACCTTTGTTGTTCTGAAACTATGAAGCATGTAGTTATTTGGTGTCTTTACTCCATGTCCTTATGGTGCGGATAGTATTTGGGAATCGCATGTAAATCCGTTACTCATTGTTACTGGAGCTGCTCCGCATAAGTGACATGTAAATGCAGCAGAGCCGATGGGTTTAGGCCTTTTAATTGGGTATTCCTGGCTCCTAAAAGTCATGACATATTGCTAGGATATTCCACCACATCAGGAGAAATCGACAAGATGCAGCTCTGGAGTACCACTCCTTCCCCTTCTGCACAGTCGTGCTCCCATAGACATGAATGGAGGGGAGGGGGGGGGGAGGAATGTCGTAACGACTACAGCCACCCAAAGCCAGCATTCTGAACATAAATCTACAGAACACCAGGGTGCCGAGCTGGAGATCGGTGGGGGGAGAAAAGAGTATAAGAAAACCTGGGACGTGTATATGCTGACTGAGCCAGTCTGCCTGCTAACCACCTATAAAGCTCAGTGCTTAGTGTAACCCTTTCCTTGCTATGATCTTGCTGCAGTTTCTTTCCTTTCTATGTACACAGTACCTTTCAAAACCAGTGCATAAGTAACCCCTGCTCCCTCTATAGTAGTGTACTGTATAAACCATCTGCCCAGTGCAGAGCCAGCCTGTTCAGTTCACTTTTATCAGCACTATTTTATGGCATAGTATTTGATGTGTATATGAAGTATGCGTTGTGCTGTGATTGGCTTGATAAGTAAGGGAGGAAGTAACTGTGTGTACTACTGACAAACAGCCCATTCCCTGAAATATATAGAATGATAAATAGCTGTGCACCATGGAGGGGACTCTTAGGGCCTCAATAACAGCAGTAAAATCACTGTGTCACCACTGTGAAGGGTTAATCTAACAAACATACAGGTTCATAAAACTCATTTGAAAACAACAGATATGCTGCAATACACATAAATTCTGTTGACAGATTTCATTTAAGACATGTTTGGCTAAAGAATGCAAGATTTAAAGGGGTTGTCTGGAGAGCAGAAAAGATCTTACCTCTTCTGCTTCTCCACGCTTCCTTCGTGGTCTGGGGATCTCAGAAGTATACCTTTCTCGACAAGCGGGGGAAGGTGCTAGTTGTGAGAGAAACCACCCCCTTATGCGATGCATCTTAGCTGCAGGATGCCTTGAGGTTGTAGCCCTCATCTGAAGCTTAATGGGGTACTCCACCACTAGACATCTTATCTCCTCTCCAAAGGATTGGGGATAAGATGTCTGATCATGGTGATCCCCCTGCGGCACCCGGCGTTTGTTAAGAGCATCGCGTCCACATCCCCTCTATGCAAGTCTATGGGAGGGGGTGTGACGGTAGTCACGTCCCCTCCCATAGACTTGCATTGAGGGGGCGTGGTCATGAAGTCACGAGCGGGGCGGGGTTTGCAATGTCACAAGCCTCCGCCCTGCATCGCCAGTCATCAGGTAGGGAGCGAAGTTCGCTCCGTTCACCGGCTGTCTGAGGTGCCGCAGCCAAGATCGCTAGGGTCCGCTACAGCGGGACCCTGGCAGTGAGACATCTTATCCCCTATCCTTTGGATAGGGGATAACATGTCTAGGGGCTGAGTACCCCTTTAAAGTGATGGTCCTGATAGCGGACACCAACTCTACCCATTATAGACTATTGTGAGCCCCACTGGGGACAGGGAGAGGTGCAAATGATAAGTCTATGCACATTGCCCTGGAATATGTTGTTGCTATAAGCGAATATATAAAAAAAAAAAAAAAAAAGTACAAATAATTATATCTATGTATTTCAGGGGGACACTCCAAAAAATCGTGCTGAGAAAGCAAAGGACTCGGAGCTGGCTGCTTACCTAGAAAACAGACAGCACTATCAAATGATCCAGAGAGAGGACCAGGAAACAGCCGTGTAACAAGAAGACTCTCTTACTTCGCTCCTTCGTACAGAAAAATCCTAAACTTCCTTAACCCCTGCTCTGGGGGTGGGGTGTGGGGGGGGAGCAGCACTTTTCCTGGCTCCTCCATCTTACAAGAAGCCTTACTGTACATCTCCTCGAAGTGGTGGCAGTTGTACTTGGCACTTGCTAGAACCACTAGCTAGAACCACTAGCTTCTTAACAACACCTACTCCCAACGTGTCCGTGTTTCTTACGCCGGAACATGCGCACCTTTACTACCTGTTCTAAGAGCGCTCTCCTGACCACGCGAGACAGGACCTAAGCTGTGGACAACCTACAGAGACTACGGCTCTATGACTAACTTAAGTAATTCCACCCATTCTTGATATGCTTCCATGTAGAATCTTCCTCCTTTAGTGACCTACTCACTGTGCTTAGCCCCCAATTTAGCTGTATTTTTGTATTCACGTGTGTCAGGCTATTTCGGGCCCATGGCTCCTGGGCAGTGGTGTCCTGGTCATTTCTGAAGACGTAAGACTCATTGTGGTTACTAGATTTCTTCTCTGATCCCATAGGGCACACGACTGCCCTGATCTTGCACATATGGTCTCCGCAACTGGGGCTAGTTTACATGCGTTCACCTCTCGTGTGATGGCTCTCATCGGTTCTTTATTTGTGTAAAGATATATCTGTTGTTTTTGTTTCCATTTTGTTTTTTATTCCTCGATAGCCGTGTGCCGTGTAGATATCAGGGCCGTGTAGAAGTGTATATACATATGTACATGTAGTAGAACAGAGAGACCTGCCTTTTCCGAAGCCTCTACATTTAGATTCTTATTTATCGATCTAGTATGAGTAGACGTGTGAATTGGGGCCGGAGTAGAAATTGTTATTGTTATTTTAATTTTTTATTTTTGCTTATTTTTCTTTTGTACATAAAGCGTGTGATTCGTTCATGTCCAGGGTGTTAATTCAAGTGTTTACACTGGATCATCATGGTATAGCCATTGCTAGGTGTTAAATGTAACCTGTCAGTATAGCTCTGTTGACCCTGGTTCATTTCATCCATTTTACTAATGGCAGCCATTTTGAAACCGTTCATGTTGAAAAGATGTTGTCGTCAGGTGAGTTCAGCCAGGGTTTGTTTGTTTTTTTGCGTTAAACCTGGCCCTAGGACATGGAAGATGATGTATTAGTGTGTGACCGTGAAACGCTAGATTCGAGTTGATGGCAATTGAAAAATTCAATCAAAACAACCGTCCTTTGGTTAAAATTTAACAAATAATAATAATCGTTTTTAGGCGGCCAATGATTGATCACCATTGTCTGAATAAAGTCGGCCATGTTTGAAATTTTCAGCCGATTAGGGGAAACATCTTTCACCTTTGAATAA